>NC_056725.1:951163249-951190749 GCF_019279795.1 Protopterus annectens | reverse complement strand
TGTTTCACAAGTGTACTTGCTGGACTGGAGGACAACATATCACTTATGCTATTTTGTTCATATGATTTCACAACATTTGAGAAGAGCAAACAAACAAACTCTACTGTACTGATGAATATCCACAGACAAAAGATCTTTTGTCTGTGGATATTCATTGTGGTAGGTGGAGATTGAGACTTCAGTTTTTAGTTTTGAATTGGTGGTGCAGTGTTTTTCTCAGTTTTTTCCTTCTTTTTTTTTTTTTAATTTGAGAAGAGCAGTAACAATCCTAATTTTCTACAAACTACAAATGCCATGAAAGCATTTACATTCCTCAAACATACAGGTGAAAGCCCATCAGGGGCAACAAAGAGACTTTGCTGAACAGCCTCTGATGAGAGAAGAAGAGCACTCACCCTAGAAGAAGTAAGAACAGCACTAAAAAAATGGTCAGGGAAAGCAGCAGGGTCAGATGAGGTCACAGCAGATGGGTGAAATCGGGGAGAAATGGCTCCTGAGGGTACTCATAGCAGTGAGGAGAAAAAGGTATATGCCAGATGACTAGAAAATAAGTATACTTGTGCTGGTGTACAAAAACAAAAGGGACATCCACAACTGTGGGCAGTACAGAGGCATCAAACTCCTGTCACATTGCATTAAGGTTCTGGAGGGTGTGATTGATAAATGAATACCCAAAGTAGTAGAAAGTAAGATGGGAGATGAGCAGTTTGGATTCAGATCATGATGCAGCACAACTGACCCAATGTGTGCACTGAGGCAGTTAGATGAGAAGAAACTAGAGATGAGAAAAAGAGTCTAACTGGGAATTCCTAGACTTGGAGAAAACATATGACAAGGTCTCAAGAAAGCTGATTTGGGCAGTACAGTGGTGGTTGGAAGTCCCAGAAACATTGGTAGAATTAGTGCAGGCTGTGTACAAGGACCCAATGACTAAGTATGAACAGTGTTTGGTCTCACAGAGGGCTTCCCAGTGGGAGTGGGTATGCACCAAGGTTCAGCTCTGAACTCACTGCTACTCATATTAGTGATAGACTACATTAGCAAACAGATCAGAGGGGACAGATCAACAAAGTTTGCTGATGATGTGGCATTACAGGCAGACTCTGAACAAGAACTTCAGCAAAGTATAGGGAAATGGAATGCAAAATTGAAGGTACATGGGATGAAACTAAGCACAGATAAGACAGTGGTAATGGCAGCAAAATGGGGAAATCAGAAGAAACAGAATTAAGATAGAAGGAAATATGTTGGAACAGGTTCATAGCTTAAAGCATCTAGGAGGGTTGGTTGAGGAAATAGAAAGTCTGAATAAAGAAGTCAAAGCTAGAATAAGAAGGACTGCAGCCAATTGGCACAGAGTCCCAGGTGTAGTGAATGACAGAAGAATGTCAAAGAAGCTGAAAAGAAAGATGTACAATACTGACAAGAAGAAGAAGATAAGAGGAAACCTGGACATCCAGGAAAGAGGTGGATGGAATGTGTGAGAGAAGATGAGAGACAGTCAGGCATGAGTATCAGATAAGGCAGGAGTGCAGCACTGAATCCAGAGAGATGGCAACAGTAACACGACTCCCTGACTCCATGTAGAAAAATGGGAAGAAGAGGGGTTGATGATGATAATGATGAACGATGATTTCATCAAGCAGAATCGTAAACTGTCTCCCTGTATCTTTCCTGTCACACACACAGTATGAGCAGTTTTCCTCATATTTTTTTTATCCCCATGCCCTTCAATTCCATTTTAATTACTGTTAGCTTTTTAAACTTTGCTGCCATAACAGTAGAACAGTATAAAATTATGAACACATTGAAAACATCCTATAGTGCTGGATATGAAGCATAGGCATCATGTCCTGTTGTCTGCAGTGGTTTCATGGTGATCCATTAAATTAACTGATGTGTCACATGCAAGTTAATGCAGCATTTCAGACTATACAAGATTGCACATTATGGATTGTATGTCAGAACATGTTGTGCAGAGTGGAGAAACTTCTCATTTTCTCACTAACTAGGCTACTGCCATTGCACATTATCAATCCCATACAGAAACACTCGCAACAACAGCAAGTGAATGAACACACACACACATACACATGTGTGGGTGTGTGTGTCTGTGTGTGTGTGTGTGTGTGTGTGTGTGTGTGTGTGTGTGTGTGTGTGTGTATATATATATATATATATATATATATATATATATATATATATATATATATATATATATATATATGTGTGTGTGTGTGTGTGTGTGTGTGTGTATATATATATATATATATATATATATATATATATATATATATATATGTATATATATATATATATATATATATATATATATACACATATGTATATGGTATATGTATATATCTATATACGTACATATATCCATACACACTGTGACGATTGGGGAGAGATGGGCGAAGGCTGCCAGCATACTCAAATTGAATTTGATACATAATTCTATCAACTGTATAAATAAATGTAAAATACAGGCTTTTGTTTTTAAATGAAAGAAAACACTGTAAAATGTGAACTTCAAAATGGTTGCAACATTGCCATATGCTGTAAGGAAAACCAAGCCAAGCATTTCAAATGTCTTTGAAAGTACAATTGTCTAAAAAAGTGTGCCAGAGTGGCTAGCTGAACACATTCTTCCTATTGTCTTAACTTAAGGAATAATTGTTAAAGTGTACATGTGGAAGGTGATTTATTGCTTTGGTTTCTGCTAGAGTGTATATGTGAAATGCCTTTTATTGTTGTATTCTCCTGTGCAGGTGTTAGCTTGCTAAATAATGTAAATGGAGTTTCTATTAGCCTGGGAACTCAGAGCAGGTGTCAAGATGATGCAATATGAATACTGGGAAAACCTAAGTGTCAGAAATGATGTAATTTTGGGAAGGCCTTAGAGACATGTTTGTTAGTAATGTTTAAATACTATTTTTCACAAGAGGCAAAAAGCATTTTGATTTTGGACATCTAACCCAGCACTGCTTATGCTCTTTATGTATGTAAGTAGGATTGTAGCACTGTGTTTTCTCTTAAGATTAGCTAAAGATTAAAAAGTTAGATTAAGTATTTTTCTGTGTAATCAGATCTTTCTTACGATATTATTTTAAGTTTCTGTGTGATCTCTGAACTCTTAGATATCTCTGTGGTGTAGTAGTTTTGTCTTGTGTTTTAATTATTTATTATTAAATATTTTTAAAAACTTCTACCTGTGGCTGCTTTGTGTAGAGATAAGCTCTAGAATACATTGCATATTTATAAAGGTTATTGTAATAGGCCACTTTAAAGTAAGCCTTGACTGTTAGTCATACTACCATCGGATGTTAATATTGCACAGTAATAATTGGACACCCTTTTAAGGGCCTTTTAGTAGCTGATATTATTAACTGGGTGATGGCAGTAATTACTACCGTAAAGTCTGGGTAAAGGGGCAGAGTTGGAGAATCTGTGTCAGCCTTTCCCAGGAGTGTCTGTGAAGTTGTATAAATACTTATCTCAAAGTGTGTGTATGTGTTGTGTCAGCTACTTGGCAGGGACATGAAGCACTGGTTGGACAGAGAGGGTACTGGAGGTTTTAGCTTGCCCAGTTAGGCTGAGACCTGGACCCTATAGCTGTGCCAATGAGGAGTCTTATTGGGAACCTGGTGAGCAAGGGAGCAACCAGCCCCAGACTGACTGTGATCTCTGTGTGCACTTAAGGGAAATTGTACTTTACTGTGTGTATTAGTTATTCTTTCCTCTTCTCTGAGACGACATCCCTGGTGTTAGTGGTGAAGATTGAGGCTCCTTCATTGCTGGGCCAGGGCACGGCCATCACACATACACACACACACACACACACACACACACACACACACACACACACACACACACACACACACACACACACACACACTCACACACAAAAGTGCACACACACGTACACACACACACGCACACACACACACACACACACACACACACACACACACACACACACACACACACACACACACACACACACAGACAAACTACTTACATTGTCCACTATTACAGGAAAATATAGTAAAACCACAAAGGAGAAATTTCAACCCATTTTGAGCTGATTACTTTTGCTTACAGTTAGACATATATCTACATGATATTTTGTGATGTCAGCTCAAATTCTTTACTAATGTATATAAAACCTATGTAGCAACTCTGCAGTATGTTAAACATCTGATATCAGTACAAACTCTGCATCACATGAGCTAGTTTAAGCTGCCAACTGTCTTATTACTCGGTGTCAGACAAGTATGTGTCATATCTTATAATCACATCTTATCTGATTTCCTTACAAAATCACAAGCATGATGTGGAACCACAAATGCTGTGTAAGGCATGATAAATAAAATGTAGTTCCTAGATCAGATTGTGTACTCACCATGTTTATTATCTCGTTTCCACTGACTCATCCAAAATCCATGTATTTTGATATTTTTGAAGATCATGGCTTTCTTTAAGACAAAAAACAAAGTGATGACTCTAAATCATTTAGCAAATGCAAAATAAGAAGTAATGTACAAGAAAGGCAAAAGCTGTTTCAAAATGAAATGACGCTGGATTTCTCATGCTTGAAAATTATCTACACAACTTGTAACTTAGAGCAGGGCTTGAATACACACATTGTTTGATGATTAAGAATAGAAATCTTTGTAGAATCATATTCTGTTGTTTAATTTGAAAGATCCTTTAACAGTTGCTCAATATTTTCTTGTTCCTGGATTTTAGTGGCATCCCCTACAGCCAGCAATGTCTATCTCTATGGTAAATAGCAATGCCTTGGAAACCAGTGATTACTTCAGGCTAAACTGAACAGACACTTTTCCTCATTTAGTTTAACATGCACAGACAAGAACTGATTATAATATTTTTTTCAGCTGTAAGAATCTGCCCTGAGTGGTATTACCTGCTGTTATATAACATTTGTCTTTTATCTAATAGTTCTGGAGCTCCTATCTCCTGTTCCCATCTAGCTTATTTCTCAAGTAATTGAATCCACCAACCAATTGTTTCCTTACACTTGGTCAAGACACAAGAATTTGAGCTAACATTTCCAAATATTAATTTCCAAAATGGATAACTAGAAAACCAGTTAAAAAATGCAGAAGAATTTTTTTTTTCCAGGGAAACATGCCTCCCTGTATTGTATGCACTGTATAGGGACTTGGTTCTGACATCTCCTCACTTCTGTATACATTACTGTCACACTAAAGTGGAGAAAAAACAAAAAAATGCTAAACATGAACTGCAAGCTCACACAATCCAACACATTCCTGTAAGATGACTCACAATATTCAACATTTGATGCACAGCCTGACAATCTCACATGCCTCAGTGAAGTGTAAGACTGTTTTATGTAATGCTGCCTGTTATTTAGGCAATGACTGAAGTGTGCTGCCAGAGAGTGAGCACTTCTTCAAGCACTGGTCCTTCACTAACAGACTGGAAACGAGCTCATATAGTTAACATTCTGTGCAGCTGTAGGTTTTGTATACTGAAGAGACAGGAAATTTGTGCTAATTACTGATATTAGGTAGGACTGAGGATGGCAGTGTGCCAGACTGAAAGTTGTCTAGGCATGGAGGTTAAAACCGTTGAGAATCTAAATGTAGAGAGAGCACAAGTGGTCACATAAGGACTGTCTTGACTCACCTAGTCAACAATTTATCCAGGCTGTGAAGATGTTGGCATTTTACATTAGTGCCAGTCTTAGTCCTTATATTCAGTGCAGCTTTATGTTTTCTTCTGTATCATCCTGAATTTGCCCACTATGGCTGATAACTCCAATGTTTCTAAAAGTCTATAGTATACATATACCACTGTCACAATAAAACATCCCCTGTTCAAATCATCATTCATCTATATTGAAAATCATGTTTCCTATCTTAAACTATTTTTTTTATTCTAAAGATGGTGTTGTAGTCTGTAGTATAGATATACCACTGTCACAATAAAATGTCTCCTGTTCAAATCATCATTCATCTATATTGAAAATCATGTTTCCTATCTCAAGCTATTTTTTTTTATTCTAAAGATGTGTTATTAAGCATATTGTTGATTCCCATAGGAACTCCACAATCCTCTTTTGTATATCCTCAGTCTGATTTATTTTAATTCAAAGGAAAAGCCTCCAGAACTACAAACATTAGTCAAGCTTAGTGCTTCCAGTTATCTCCAGAAGAACTGTAATATTCCTCTTTTGGATGAAAAAAAAAGTTTATACATTGTAGGATCCTCATCTTTTTCTTTTCTCTCCCAATAATTTTCCATGCAGAAGTTATGAGAAGTAATTACCCCAATGTCTCTTTCCACTCTTGTTATTTACAGTGAGTCTGTTTCTCCCTAATTATATGACTTTGCTTTGAATATTTCCATCTATTGTGCCTTATTCTAAGTAAAGTCAATGCTGTCACAGACTGACCCTGGGATTCAGCAAGCAGCCATGCAGGAATAAGTTATTCCTGCATGGCAGGGACCGTATCTGTTCAGCACAGCAGTGCGCCACGCATATTTATGAAGGCGCACTGCCATGCTCTAAAATGGACACGGCTCTGTGTATGAGCACGGGGGGGGGGGTGTCTGAAAGCAGAGCTCTCACAATACACACTGCCCCTGCACTCCAGAATTGCCTTTTGGCAATTAAAAATAAGCAAGAATGCTTGTAACACCCCCAACCCATCAGGAAAACAAATCTGTGGTCAAAGGCATAAGGGTCACCCCCCATCCCAACCCAAAAGTTATTAGGATAACACAGGTAGCATAAACACATAGGGCACACATCCCAACCAGAGTAAGGAATGTGGACAAAGCCAAAAGGGACAATTGTCCCACAAAGCAGAAATTTGGTAAAATAACGGGTTCAGCATTAGCAGGGATATTCTGAAGGGTATAGATAAAATAACACAGCAAAACTTTTTTTTTATAAATGCAATAAAGTTTAAGTGTAGCTGCGTGGGTGTGCCCGATGCTCAGCTACCCTTAGTCCAGCTTAAACAGCACAAGAAGCTAAATAGCAAAAGACATCAAACATAAACAGGACTGCAATAGTGTAGTGTTTAGAGTGTATGCTTTGCAAACAGCCATTCCTGGTTTGATCCCCACTGTAACTGATTTGCATTTTACATGTGAAAGCAGTACATAAACTTTTTTTTATTATTACCTACTAAATAACATATATTTGTTAACTGGAGTATTACATTAGGTCCATGTGTGAGTTGTCAGTGTAATAAAGTTGTGAAATCCCCATATAAACACAAGTTCCCCATACAGTATAGTCACACATGAATAAATGTAATGAAAGCACATTGGGTGTCAGGGACAGTAAACAAATTTATAATATGTAATGAATGACAAATCAATGCCATACAGCAGATAGTCTATAAAATGAAAAATAAGCAATGTTAAGCATTGCACAGCTCTGCTTACCGGGTGTAAGCATTGTGTAAATATAACTGCTAAGCAATGAGTAGCCCAGTTAAATGGATTTGCCCATTGGTAAGCAGTGCTGAACCTGTCCCTTTAAGCACTGCCAACCCTAGCTAAGCAGGTTTGTATGTAGCTTAGCTTAGCTCAGCTTATTCAAAACCATCCATTCACAGCAAAAGGTGGAAAATCAGCCATATTTAAACCCCCACAGGTGGGAATACAGCTCATAACTGGTTGCATCCTCCCACTGTAGACATTATGGCAGCGGTTTTTGAGGTCATGCACTTCTGGATGCAGCGCTGAGGTGTACAGGATTCCAATGTCATGGCAGAATTCCTGGTACAAAACCATGATGAGAGACTGCTGCATGGCCAGTACCAAGGCTCCCAATATAAAGCAGAAACTTGGGACCATCTCGCCCATGATCTCACCAGTGCCATTGGTATCCCTCAGACTGATGAGCAGGTCTGGCACCACTATGCCAACTTGAAGTGGGGAAAGAGGGAGCTCTTGGACAAGTAGGCCCAAGAAGCAAGGCAGATGTATGGTGTCCCGGCAGTGTGTAAGTACTCATACTAATAACTGTTTACTAATGTCCAGCCAGTATATATGATGGATAGGTATGCCTAAATATTTCTCTATTTCCCTTATAGCTGCAGCTGAGTGGGCTGTGAATCAGGAAGTCCATGCTAGTAGGCTGCAAAGGCTGTGTCACAAGGCTGGTGAGTAACAGTCCTGCTTGTAGAAGTCATACCAAATAAATATAAAGTAGTAGAAAGTCACCTGACAGTACAAAAACTGTTGTATGGGTTGTACCGAATAAACCAGATAATATGACAGTAATAGTCCCATATAGGTCATATTTAAATAAAACTGTAACTGCCTGGCAATAAAGCTCTAAATCCTGGACTGGTTGTGCATACTCTAGTATCGTATGACATTTATTGTTGCATTCTCTGAATAGTAATGTTGTGTTAACCACTGTTACCCACACTGTACTACATAAAAAAAATGTCTCGGAATGTCTGTATAAGACTGTTGTAAGTACAAGATCAGATTGTACAACCAAGAGAGACTTAGAAAAAAAACACTGAAGAGATAGACAGCAATATCCAAATAACACACTCTACTGCAAGTTAAATTGTTGTATTTTTAGCAGACACAGCCATGGTTCGAATCCTGGGAGTGGTAGTAAGATGTATGCATAATCATACCTCTCAACTGTACAGATTTTTCAGAATGTCTAGATAATTGGCCCATATTTTCTGCCTGTTCTTCTGTCCCCCCTGGCAAATCACTGGGATGATCTCAGAATTGTAGTCACAAAATAATGACATACATTTGATTTTCAGGACTCAAAACCTTCAGAAAATGTATATTAAAACAAATCATGTCACTCAAGCAACTCTCCAAGTTTATGACAGCAATATTCAAAACATGTCCCTATTTGTACCACCATGTTGTCAAGCTTTGTCCAGAGTGTGTGCATTAAGAGATTGAGAGGTATGTGTATAATATTAACTAGAATCTGGGAATATGTGTAGAAACAGTCAGGTAGTGTTAACAAACATTCCCTCCACAGGTCTGTTAGATAAGAATACTGTGCCTGCAATAAAGATTTAAATCCTGGACTGGTAGTATTTACTCTGGTGTAGTATGGCCTGACATGTAGCATTCCGTAACATCTGATATCAGAACAGAACTGTTGTGTCAACCACTGTTTCTCACACTGTACTGCATAAAAAATATGTGTAGGAATGTCTGTATAAGATTGTTGTAATTACAAGGTCAAATTGTACAAACAAGAGAGACTTAGACAGAAAACACTGAAGGAGTAGACATCAGTAGCCAAATAGCACACTCTGCTGTGACTTAAATTGTTGTATTTTCAGCAGACACAGCCATGGCTCGAATCCTGGGAGTGGTAGTAAGCTGTATGCATAATTATACCTCTCAACTGTACAGATATTTCAGAATGTCCAGACAATTGGCTCATATTTTCTGCCTGTTCCTCTGTCCCCTTGGCAAATCAGTGGGATGATCTCAGAATTATAGTCATGAAATAATGGCATACATTTGATTTTCAGACCTCAAAACCTTCAGAAAATGTATATTAAAACAAATCCTGTCACTCATGCAACTCTCCAAACTTATGACAGCAATTGTAAAAACATGTACCTATTTGTAGCCCCATGTTGTCAAGGTTTGTCCAGAGTGTGTGCATTAAGAGATTGAGAGGTATGTGCATAATATTAACTTTGAATCTGGGAATATGTGTAGAAACAGTCAGGTAGTGTTAACAAACATTCCCTCCACAAATCTACCAGGTAAGAGATGTAAGACTTTAGCTATAAGACAGTTTAAGTACACACTGTGCATAAATATACCACTGTCCAAACCAAGGCCATAGGGTATTGTAATAATACCTGTACCTTAATGATTAAAGCAATGGTAATTAAAGTTGTGAGTACTACAAGGATATAAAAGTTAATTGTCATCTCCCCCCACACCATATCTGCAACAATAATCTAAATACACAAATCAATGGGTATGTTTACACCAAACCTACTGTTGGGACATATGTCCTATTGTTCAATAAATATTGAAATGTGCTTCTGTTTATGTTCCATGTTGAAATACTATCATTGGTGGCCTGTTGCTATCAATGTAACCTGTATGCCATTGTAATGGCCACTGTGGTTTCATATATGCATGTGTTCTGTTTACTATGCAACTGTTCCAAATCTGGTGTTTTGGGTTAATGGGAATATCTATGCATGCTGTTATAACTAATTGTGGATTGTGTTGACTATTACTAACCCACATATGTTTTAAAACTGCAACGCCATAGCACGTATGGGAGGGCCGGTCCCAACGGACCATTTCTCCCACCTCATATGGCCATGGCACTGGGCCCCAACACCCCTGGGACCCACCCCGGGACCTCCTCGTCTACTGGTCCTGCACCACCTTCAGGTGGAACCACATTAGCAGATGGGGCTTGTCTCCCCCCTGGGAGCAGGCATGGACAGGATCCTGTCACCCGAAGTCAGGTCCGGAGATTGGTGCATAGTGAGCTCCAAAGGGAGTTTGGAGATCTGCTACACCAATTTGAGGGTTGTGTGGCACATTTAGAGGGTTAGCCTGCCCCTCCTGCTCAGACCCCAGCACAGCCACTTTTGGGGCCATGAAGGTGCAGTGGTGACTGCCCATGGATGGGGACCTTAGTCCCACCATTTCCATTTGGGGGCTCATGGGCTTCCAATTTCCAAACACCCCTCCTCATCCAAGGTGTTTAACCCCACGTGTCATATACCGCCCCTGTATGCTGTCTTGCCTTTCATGTCAGAATTCCTACCCAACCTACCTCCCCAAATATATCTATTATCCTTCCCCAACATCCCACTCTCACTTTAAAAGAGCAATCTGTTCCCCCCAAAAATGTTGCCCCATACATAGCTGTCTATTTTGCACACATGTCCACTGGATACATGTAATCTGGTCTAATTGGCTTCACAACACATTATTGTTGTCCTCACCCCTCTCTCAGGGGTTTGAGAGTCCAAATCTACCTCCAAATTTAGTACATATGCACAGCTGTTGCTGTAGAAAAATGGACATCTATTGACGTTCCGTACACATGTCCAGCACATCCGTAGCTACTTTCCCTATTGTTTTTCCCTCTGAGTGCCCCCTTTTTCACCACTTTCCTATCACCCCTTTTTTCTTTTCTTTCAAAGAAATTAGCATGGGGGTAAGTGGGAGTAAGCACTTTTAAACAGTAGTAAGTGGGTTTAAGCCTGTTTGCATGGTGGCAAGTAATGGCTGCACAGATTAAGCACTTTCAGGCTGTCTGTAAGCTTATTTAACTGGAAGTTAGCATTGCTGCTACGCAAACCCACTTACAACTGCTTAAAATTGCCATAATCACTCTGTATCCAACAGCCCTTGTTCTGCCCAGCAATAAAATAGTCAGCCTTTGCAAGTCTCAAACCCAGCACACCATAGCCACAGTGCTTTACCACTAAGCCATTTGAGCTGTACATAAATGTGATGTTTTCTCAAACATATGCAGCACAGTCATTCAAAGGTAGGGAAATGTATTTATATATGTAGATGTATATTGAATTGCAAACCATCGAGACCAAATTGTCGAAAACCCATTTCATCGAAAGCTCATTTCATCGAATCTCAAATCATTGAAAAGTATGAAGCAACTACAAATAACATTTCACAATGTTTTTACTACGTTTATGCAGGGGGGCAAGCCCCCCTGCACTCCCCAACTGTGCCCCCCACACCCCCCGTAATTAAATATACCAACTCCAAGGTTGCACTACAGTGGGGTTAGGAAATTACCTTTTTCCCCCACTGTAGTGCAACCTTGAGTTGGTATTTAATTATGGGGGGTGTGGGGGGCAGAGCCCCCCACATGGGGGTGCAGGGGGGCTTGCCCCCCTGCATACACATAGTACAAAGTGTCTGGGATGTTATTTGTAGTTGCTTCATAGTTTTCAATGATTTGATATTCGATGAAATGAGTTTTCGATGAAATGGGTTTTCGATGATTTGGTCTTGATGGTTTGCAATTCAATTAAATGATAATTCGATGATATGAAGTGGAACCATATATATATATATATATATATATATATATATATATATATATATATATATATATATATATATATATATATATATATATATATATATTTGCCACCTATTCAAATGGATAGTGCTTGATTCTTTCCTACAAATGAGAATTATTGCATGAAACATATACCCACACACAATGCAAAGGACATGATGCCACACACAAGTATGGATACATAGAAATGTTTATTTGTGTACTATTTTGGATTATACCATTTCTTATAGCAGTTAGGTGTTTGAAATACATAATAACTGATTAATGCAACTCTCAAACAAAACATATGATACAGTAATCTGCAAAACATAGCATACTTTGCTGTCTAGGCTAAAGCCTTCAAGTAGTACAACAGTAAAAAACACACTTGCTTTGAAGATAAGAATCGATCAATATTTAATTACAGATGTAGTTCAACAGCCTCCAATTACACTCTGTACTCAGCCCTTAGGGGAAAAGTATTAGTTGTCACAATATAAATGTATCTGTTACATAATGCTTAACTTAAAATGTCACTATTACACTGACAAAAAATGTCACTATCACACTGACAAACAGAGCTGTGTGTAAGACAGTAAACTCTAGACCACCACTGTTCCCATGGTGAAACGTAAGACAATGTACAGCCATATACCTTAATGTTTCTTAATACTGATATCCCAAGCATGTTGTAACAGCCTAGGTTAAAAACATTTATTAACCCTCCTCCATAAAATGTCTTACAAGGGCATATAACAGTGCTCTCCATACACTGACCTCTGGACTGTACAAGGTCACACACATTTTGTCCAACTGTAGCCCTCATATATATATATATATATATATATATATATATATATATATATATATATAGACCCTACCCCACAGTTTGTGTGGGAGTCCACAACATCACTGGAATGATAGCAGGAATGCCAGCACTAAATAATGATAGGCCATTACATATGAACCTCTTACTGTATGACATCTGGACAAAGCCTGGCATATAGGTGGAGGACAGAGGCTGAAACACAGGGCCATATTTGAAATATTGTTATACACTGTGGAAGTTGTTGGGTGTTACAGGATTGGTTGCAACATACCCTTAATCAGGAATATGATGCCAGAAACACAAATTGATGTTGCCATGTACTGATAGCAATCAACAGAAAGAATGGCACTATCAGAGACAAGACCTGTGTGGCGAACAGACAAAACATAACAGCCAATCCTCTGGCCATCATGTAGATAGGCCCACTGTTGAGAGCTATGCAGACAGACTGCATTCCATGCAAAAGTAACATGTACCCACAAACCCTGTAAAACTAGCAGTAGTCAATGCATATAACAGCACGACTAACACACTGTCCCTAGGTCTGGAACCTTATACAAATATGTAGTTGGCTTGTGTCCGCAAGTCCTCTTGTAAGAGGTATTGCTACCTGCTGTCTGTAACACTGCTGCTCACACACAGGAAGGATGACTTCCATACAGGAGAGGTAAAAGGGCCAACGCCCACATGATGTAGTCATTTATAGTAGTGGGTTGCTACTACAGCGGCTATTGGCAGTACTACACAGATGGCCACATGCAATTAGCAAGTGGAGAACACCAATTGGTGCAGAGGCCATCACCTGATAATGAGCATCACCTACAAAAGCCATGCTGCAAATTATTCAAACTAGCTTGATCCCTGTAGTGGAGAGAGAGAAATAAAAAAATAAAATAAAATAATACTAAAAAACAAAAATACTACAAAAAAACAAATAAACAAGGAAGACATCAAAGTGGTATACAGAAGACAGCACAATAATAAACCCGGTATGTGAAACATGTCAGCATGTAACTGAATGTAGTATTTTGTCTGTAATAATGGGATATATGATATTGAAAGATTTATATGTCCCATCAAGACTTGCTGTAATGATGTCCTGGTGAACAACTGCTATGGACATAGCATCTGGCCCTGTGGGCAGTGGGCCATACCTGTCAACTCTGCAAATCTGCACAGAATGTAAAGATGTAAGCCATCATAGTGTTTGTTCTGTTCCTCCAAACATGTATATTAGTCTGGAAAATAGCTGAAGGTGGAAGTAATGAAGTCATGATAGACGCATATGTTTCAGACCCCACCACCTTCAGAACAGTCATGGTAATGTGAAATGTATCATGCACAAACTTCATAGTTGTGTAATAGGCATATCTACGATCTGTCCCTATATATTCCCCACCTAATGTTAGGCTGCGTCCACATGTGACGCTGTGTTCCGTAGGAAGGCAGAACAGTACAGCAGTATAGCTGTGGAGGAAGGAGATTCAAAGTGTGGATCCGATATTTGAATGCACTCCACACACACACACACACACACACACACACACACACACACACACACACACACACACACACACACACACATATATATATATATATATATATATATATATATATATATATATATATATATATGTATATATGTGTGTGTGTATGCCTACATATAAACAAGCACACACACACACACACACACACACACACACACACACATATATATATATATGTGTGTGTGTGTGTGTGTGTGTGTGTGTGTGTGTGTGTGTGTGTGTATATATATATATATATATATATATATTTATATGTGTGTGTGTGTGTGTGTGTATATATATATATATATATATATATATATATATATATATATATATATATATATATATATATATATATACATTTTCCCTACTGTTGAATGACTGTGCTGCATGATATGTTTGAGAAAACATCACACATATCTACAGCTCCGATGGCTTAGTGGTAAACTGCTGTGACTATGGTGTGCAGGGTCCTGGGTTAGACACTTGCAAGGGCTGATAATTTATTTGCTGGCCAGAACAAGGGCTGTTGGATACAGAGTGATTAAGTCACCTGTAAGCAGTTGTAAGTGGGTGTGAAATGGACAGTTATGTATGGTGTGAAATTCTTGCTGGGAACAGGTTGCCCTTTTTTTGTTAAGGTGAGAGTGGGATGTTGGGGAAGGATAGTAGGTATATTTGGGGAGGTAGGTTAGGTCAGAAGACAGACAAGACAGCATACAGGGGTGGTATATGTCACATGTGGTGTGTAAACACCTTGGATGGGGAGGGGTGTTTGGAAATTGGAAGCCCATGAGCCCCCAATGTAAACAGTGGGAATGAGGTCCCCACCCATGGACAGTCACCACTGCACCTTCATGGCCCTGAAGGTGGCTGTGCTGGGGACTGAGCAGGAGGGGTAGGCTGACCCTCTAATACCACCACGAGGGCCTCAAGCTGGTGTAGCAGATCCCCCATTTCTCTGTGGAGCTCCCTATGCACCAGACCCTGGACCTGATTTCAGGTGACAGGATCTTGTCTGTGCCCACTCCGGGGGCAAGCACCATCCCCTGAGGTGGTTCCACCTGAAGGTAGTGCAGGACCAGAGGATGAGGAAGTCCCGGGGTTGGTCCCAGACATGCTGTGGCCTGGTACCATGACCAGATGAGGTGGGAGGAGGTGGTTCTGCTGGGAAAAGCCTTCCCAAACATGCTATTGGGTTGCAGTTTTTGAACAAATGTGGGTTAGTAATAGTCAATACAATCCAGGATTAGTTATAACAGAATCCATAGATATTCCCATTAACCCAAAATACCAGATTTGGAACAGCTGCATAGCAAACAGAACACATGCATATATGGAATCACTGGGGCCATTACAATGGCATGCAGGTTACATTGATAGCAACAGGTCACCAATGATAGTGTTTAAACATGGAACATGAATAGAAACAGATTTCAATATTTGTTGCACAATAGGATATATGTCCCAGCAGTAGGTTTGGTGTAAACATACCCATTGATTTGTGTGTTCAGATTATTATTGTAGATATGGTGCAGAACCCTCTTTGGACATACAACCCATGATCTGCAGGAGAGGACTGCCCTGTGGAACCAGCTTGCCCACAGGGTAAATGATGTCAGCCTGCATAACCGCAGTTATGAGCAGGTGCAGCATCATTGCACTGATCTCATCTGCCACGCCCATCAGAGTGCTGCTGCACTTAGGAGAGACCAGCTAGCCACAGGTGGGGGTCATGCCATCCAGTCCCCTCTGACACATGGTGAGAAGCTCCTCCCCAGCCTTGGGATACCCACCCACCAGCCAAGCCAGGAACCTGACAATAGCATTGTGGGTGCTACCCAAACAATGGACAAGGAGCATGCAGGTAAGGCCTCAGGGCACATTAGTAGACCACTATTGCTTATCCATCTTCATCTGTAAAGTATCTTCATGCATATGTCAGGTAATATAGTCTGTTGCTACAGTGTAGTAATGAACAGATGTGCATAATCTCTAGTATTGTGGGTTTGCACTGTTGATGTACTGAAATGCTGCTTCCACCCTATACCAATGGCATAGGTGTGGCTACTGACATTACATCTCTCACACAACTATGTAGGTCCCTCTGGTATACAACTGGGGCAGCAGCCTGTAGCTGGTGAGTATGGAGTTGTTTTGTTCAGGTTTGCCAATACACCGGCCATGTTATGGCCATGGTATGTGTCATGTACATATTTAACACACTTACCCATAATGCATGCTGTACATGTTTATTTATTGTTGCTGTTAACTTCACTGCATCACAGTGGCCACCATGGTGGCATATCTGAAGGGTATGTAAGAGTCCTGCAGTATACCTAACAACCTGTCAGTGCAAGATGTGTGGACAGAGATGAACATAATGGTGGGAAAAATACCCTACAGTAGGGACATGTCTGAAACATTACCCTTATACAGTGGCTACAACAGTGTATACCCCACTATTACAATGGCAACTGTTACAGATCTACACAAAGGCATATCACAATACCACATTCCACACCTTTTACAACCTGTAATGTGATCCTAAGATGAGCAATGAATGTGTACTATGGAATCCTATGGTATAACAACAAATATGGGGAATACATACCTTAATAAACACTGGAAGTATATGTGTGCACACAGTCCAAATAACATATTGTGGAAGTAGCTTTTGAGGTACTGACAGCATTCACTCTTCTTGAGTACGCACCTTCCATCAAGTACAGGGCCTCAGTGTCACACCAAGTAATGGTTTGCTGTCCAAGAAGTATGTCCATGACATTCGCCACTCACCTGCAACAGAGGCAGCTATGGCTTGCACACATCTTACAAACCGAGGAATGGATCCCATATCCAAAAGTTAGCACTCAGGAGTGGGAGATGTAGCCTTACCTCACCATTGCATATACCATGACAAACAGTGAGGATAGTCATGTATGTGACTATGGAGTATGGGACAACATTAATGTAGAAAATAAACAGATGCCCATCCAAGACAGATGACAACACATGTTGCATACTGGTCACGGAGGCTGCCCATAAACATGCAACAACACTGAGGGACTTGCAGGAATGTCTTGCAAGTACTGCCTGTGCAGTACCTGTGTCCTGGACTCTGCATAAGTGTGGCCTATGGTTTAGGGTAATCAGATGGAAGAGTTGTTCCACAGGAAACATCATCCAGGGCTCTCTACAAGTAGCATATGCATAACATCAAGTCTCCCAAAGGCATGTGTTGCAATGTGTAATGGTGTACCAAGACCAAGGCTGAACCCTACAGACAGTATTAATAAAGATATATGTGGTGCACAAGCAACACCTCACTCCACCACAGGCCCATCATCCCCATCTGTAACTTGCTGCTGGCAGTGTAAACCTTTAGATTTGCTTTTCATTAGCAGGAACTAGGCTAGTAGACATAACAAAAACAAAGACAGTGTCTTCACCATAAAATGATGGCTCCAAATGAAGCAGACCAATGAACTGTTAAAATCCAAAGTTCAGATATCCTTTATTTTTCTAATGCCAAAAACGAATGATGAGCGAGATAAAAAGTCCCTAGAAGTCCATACGATAAGCGCTTTTGACAAGTGTCTTCATCAGATCATAATACAAATAATGGGACTAACACTGATCTTTAAAACAAATGCCTTGATTATATTGGCCTTCCAGATACAAGTTGGAAAGTGGTCAGCCAATCCAAATAGGTCATTCACCACCTTGTTTGCATGAAAAGGCACAATCACTTCCATTTCCCGCCTTTTTGAAGGCAAACCCTAATATGTACATCAGGTTTCATAAATGACCAATCAGTTTTAACAAAGAGCTGATGCACCAATGATTGGTGAAAAATCGCATTTCTTGTATAATCATGGTCATAAACTAATGGTAAACCTTTTCATAGCATTATCTAGTGAAGAGCCAGCGATCCTTTTAAAACTGACTGTACACAATAAAATAATCTATGAACAGCCGCTAGATAAAGCACCGACAGTTAATGTAGAACCGAACACTCCAGTAAGTATACCATGATCCACTGCTGATAACTCATAGGCTCGATTTTGTTAACTAAATTCAAAAAGAGTGTCTATAAGATTGTAAAGTTAGCTGCACAAACAACAGCTATCAATTCATCTATTGGAGTTCCCTGTCTAGGTCCAAACATCTTTAACTATTTTACAGCTGTCAAACCTTTCGCGAAAACTTATGATTCTGTGATCGCTACAGCACACCGATTGGTCTTGTTCATTTACGTTGGTTTTCCTATACCAAGAATGAGATTTTAAAATTAGCTGCACAAACAACAGCTGACAATTCTTCTTTTAGAATCCGCTGTCTGTGTCCAAGCGACATGGGAACTCAGTCTTTAGCTATTTTACTGCTGTCAAACCGTTTCCGCAATTGCGGAAACTTGTAATTCTATGATCGCTGCAAAACACCGATTTTTCTTGCTCATTTGCGTTGATTTTCCTGTACCAAGAATGAAAGACACCATACTAATTGATGGCAATAGACACAAAGGCTTAAAGAACATTCTTCTTTGTTTAAAATGGTTAGCATACATTTAATACTTGGAGAATCTTCTGCACACGGCAAAACAGTAATTTCAAGATAGACTCGAGGAATTTCATTGTAAACAGCACTCCAAAAAGTCATAGCTGCAACTATATAAAAGAAGTGGTTGATGATAATCCCAAATACCACTTTTATCCATCCCATCCCCGCACACAGTCACAATGCCTATACATACCCCATCACCAGTGGCCATAGATGAGGGAGATTTGGTGGGTGGTGGCATGGCACAGGATGGTGTGGTGACTATGGCAAGTGTGTTTGTACACAGCAGACATAGCCGGATGACCGACAAGGTACCACACAGACAGATGTACAGGGGTGCTCCTAGGAGGGCTGCTGGCGATCATGCCCCTGGCAGAAGTGCCACAGCAGGTGTTACCAGATGCATGTTTTGGGCCATCATGGAGGCACAGGCACGTATGGAGGGGTATACCAGACAGAGTCTGAGGATCCAGAGGGCTACTCATTCTGCTGTACTTGACAACATCCTTGATCTTGCAGGTGCCCATTTTTATTTTGCAGAGGTCCTGGATAGATGGTTGGGTGAAATGGTGGGAATCCTCGACCATGCAATGCCTGTGTTAGAGCATATGGTGGGAATAGAGCAACAGCCACATGGACGTAGGACAGAACACCAACAGCTGGAGGACTGCATGGACATGCAACAAGTTGCAGCCATTCCCGTAGTGGCAGTACCAGCACCAGCACTGCAGGGGGCTGCTGTCCACACCACAACACAGCAGGCCATGTGCACATGCTCCTGGCCAGTCCCAACAGGGACCCAGATCTAGTGGACATTTGTCATCATCAGGGGAGAGTACCATATCTGGGCTTGTAACTGGCAGTGCCCGTGGAACCCCTGGCAAGCACAGTTCTCATGTCCATGGCCAGACATGGTGAACTGCAAACCCTGTCATGTACAATCTGCAGTTGTCCAACAAACCCCTGTGTAAGGCAGCAACATGGCAGAATTAGGTTCATAGGTTCATAGGTTCATACTAGGCTATCTGCCCTAGGGCATTTATAAGCCTAGCCAGAGTTCATAGGTTTATACTAGGCTATCTGCCCGAGGGCATTTACAAGCCTAGCCCATAGTTTTGTGGCTTACGCCACCCCTTTAGTATGGGGAACTATACCCATTATTTTTCTGGTGCCTCTGTCGAGCAGTGAAACTGAGGTAATCTCTGGGGTATATCTGCGATCTCCCATCCATTGGTCAAGATTTCTCTTGAACAAGGCCAGCGAGGTGCTCTGCCTCACATATACCAGGATTTTGTTCCACAGCATAGGGAGTCTTTGGGTGATGAATCTATCCCTCCAGCACGTTCTATTAATAGCCGTGTCGAGGTTTAAGTCTCCCGCCCTTGTGGCTCTGATGGATCTAGATTTATTGAGGTGAAGCATATTCATCAAATATGGGTTTGACATGGCCTTGTATGTCAGGCACAGGTCACCTCTGAGCAAGCGGTAAGCGACTGAATAGAGCTGAAGTTCTTTCAGTCGGGTGGCATAGGACATATTTTTGAGACCCTTTATCCTTTTGGTGAGGAACTTTTGTGGCCTCTCCAGCTGCTGCAAGTGTCAGGTCAGATACATTCCAAATGGGGCATTGTACTCAATCATTGGTCTGATGAGTGATGAGTATAGGGAAACTATGACCTCCCTTGATCTAGATGTGAATCCCTTCATGATTAGGTGGGCAATGTAGAAGGTCTTCCTAACTACTTTAGCTACCTGGGTGTCGAATGACAGGCTACTGTCAACCTGGGTCCCCAGGTCCCTAATAACTTCTTCTGTGCTCAGTGGATTGCCACCTATATGCTAACTAGGGGTAACCTTGTTTTTCCCGAAGGGTATGACTATGCATTTTTTGGCATTTAACTTTAGGCCATGGCTCTGGCACCAGTTATCCATTTCTGTGAGACCCTTCTGAAGGATATCTGTGTCAGATGTGTTTTCGACTATGGCGCCCAGTTTGCAGTCATCTGCAAACTTTGTCAGCCATAACCCTCCTGTGTTTGCTTGTACTTCGGAAAAGTAGATGCCAAACAAGAGTGGGCCCAGGACTGAGCCCTGTGGGACACCACTTGTGACAGGCTTAGAGTCTGACATGGCGCCAGCAACTCTGACCCTGTGGGTTCTGTCACTCAGCCAGTTTGCAACCCATCCTGTGATGTATGGGTTAACATTTAAGCTGATGAGTTTTTCAATGATACCCGAGTGGGGTATTGTATCGAAAGCTTTCGCCAGATCGAGGTAGGCTGTATGGACTGCCTTTCCTTCATCAATGGCTTTGGTGACTGTTTCGAAAAAGTCAACCAAGTTTAAAAGGCATGATCTGCCTTTGACAAAGCCAAACTGGGTTGGATCCAAAGTCTGCAAATTCCCTATGTCTTTATTTATGAGATCCATTATGATCCTCTCCATGGCTTTGCAGATAAGGCTTGTCAAGCTAATGGGCCGGTAATTTCCAGGGTCGGTGGAGGCACCGCCTTTATGAAGTGGGACCACTGTCGCAGTGTGCCACACCCTGGGTACGTATCCAGAGGTGAGACTATGATTAAACAGCTGTCCTAGCTGTGGGTTTAATTCCTCGTTGAGTTCGTGGAGCACACAGCCGGGGACACCATCAGGTCCCATGGATGCTGTGTTTTTGCTTTGGAGAGCAGTTCTCACTTGGGCTAGAGATGTTTGGGGGCTGCAATCGCTTGGTATAGATATCTCACCTTTTGGGGAAGGGGAGTTTGCACTGAACCTGTCAGCCAGTATGTTGGCAATGTCTGTAGGATCAGTAATCTTCACATCATTTTGAACTAGTTCTGAGCATATCTGGGAGTTTCCTCCCAGGTTTCTAACATAGCTAAAGAAGGCCTTATGATTGTCTTTTGAGTCTTTAGCTATTTTTCTCTCAAAGTTTGCTTTGGATGATTTTATGAGAGCTCTTAGTTTTTACTTGTAGTGATTAAAGGTGTCTTACCTTTTAAGGATTTTGCTCTATCTTGTAGTAGCTTCCTCCTTTGTTGTAGAGTTTGTTTATGGCTGGGGTCCACCAGACTGGACGCTTGCCTTTGGTACAAAGAGTCTTTGTTTTGCTTGGGATTGCCTTATCCATGCAGTCCTGTAGGTGCTGGTAGAAGGCATGTGTACGTGATTCGGCTTAGGTACTGTTTTCCATGCTCGGGGCCTTAAAGGAGACCACACTAGTCTTTAGAAGTGTGAAGTCGGCTTTCGAAGTTCTTTACTGTGGTCTTTTTTATTTCAGGTGGGGTGGGATGAGGACCTCCAGCGAGATTAGTTTGTGATCTGATCTCACCAGTGAGGGGTATACTTCGGTGTTGAACATTGTGCTCCCATGTTCGTGATAATGAGATCAAGTATGTTTTCTCCTCTTGTGGGGATGGTGACCAGTTGTTCCATGGCGTTTGAGTTTATGAATTCCAGGAACTTTTGGGCTAAGGTGTTTGGGCTTGAGTAGTGTTCCCAGTCTATATTAGGGTAATTGAAGTCACCTAGTATGATGGTGTTTGGAGATTCATTTATCCCCTCCAGTGTTTTCAGGAAAGCCATGTGAGGTTCCTGAGTTTGTGAGGGTGGCCTGTAACATGCTACAATTTGCAGAGCAGTCTTGCCTATGGTTAATTGCACCTGGATGGTCTCCGATGCATCGTGCGTTGCCACCAATCTTGAGGTGTGGGTGTCCTTGATGAATATGGATACCCCCCCTCCTTTCTTGGTATTGTCCGGATTTTGGGGCCGGAACGCATGATATGAGGTAAAACCTGATAGTGCTGGGGTGCTCTCTGGAGCCTTGAACCAGGTTTCTGTCACAGCACAGACATCGATGTTCTCCATACTGAGAAGGGCCTCGAGTGCGTGCATTTTGAGATTGAGACTTCTGGCATTGAGCAGCATTACGCTTAGTTGTGTGGCTTTCACCACCCCTTAGGATGAGAATACTATATCCATTAGTTTGCTGTGCCTCTGTCCAGCAGTGACACAGAGATGATTCCTGGGGTAAACCTACGATCTCCCATCCACTCATCAAGATTTCTCTTGAACAGAGTCAGTGAGGGGCTCTGCCTCACATGGACTGGGATTCTGTTCCATAGTGTAGGGTGAATCTGGGTGATGAATCTGTCCCTCCAGCACGTCCTATTTATATCCGTGTTGAGGTTTAAGTCTCTTGCTCTCGTGGCTCTGGTGGATTTGGATTTTTTTGAGGTGGAGCATGTCCATTAATTCCGAGTTGGACATGGCCTTGTATGTCAGGCACAGATCACCTCTGAGCAGACGGTATGTGACTGAATAGAGCTGGAGTTTCTTCAGTCGGGCAGCGTATGACATATGTTTGAGCCCCTTTATCCTTTTGGTGAGGAACTTTTGGGGTCTTTCCAACTGCTGCAGGTGTTGGGTAAGGTACATTCTGAATGAGGCGTTGTACTCAATCATTGGTCTGATAAGTGAAGAGTACAGGGGTACAATGACCTCTCCTGATCTGGATGTGAATCCCTTCATGATCAGGTGGGCAATGTAGAAGGTCTTCCTAACCACTTTGGCAATGTGAGTGTCAAAAGAGAGGTTACTGTCAACTTGGGTCCCCAGGTCCCTGATAACTTCTCCCGTGTTTAATGGATTACCACCTATGTGGTAATTAGGGGTTACCTTGTTTTTCCCAAAGGGTATGACTATACATTTTTTGGCATTTAGCTTAAGGCCATGGCTCTGGCACCAGTTATCCATTTCTATGAGACCTCTCTGGAGGATGTCTGTGTCTGATGGAGTGTCAATTATGGTGCCCAGTTTGCAGTCATCTGCAAATTTTGTCAGCCACAATCCCCCTATGTTTGCCTGCACTTCAGAAAACTAAATGCCGAACAAGAGGGGGCCCAGGGCTGAGCCCTGTGGGACACCGCTCGTGACCGGCTTAGAGTCTGACATGGCACCAGCAACTCTAACCCTGTGTGTTCTGTCCTTGAGCCAGTTTGCAACCCATCTTGTGACATATGGGTTTACATCTAAGCTGGTGAGCTTTTCTATGATGCCCAAGTGGGGTATTGTGTCAAACGCTTTTGCTAGGTCAAGGTAGGCTGTGTGAACTGCCTTACCCTCATCAATGGCCTTAGTGACTGTTTCGAAAAAGTTGACCAAGTTCAAGAGGCAGGATCTGCCCTTGACAAAGCCAAATTGGGTAGGATCCAGTGTCTGTAGGTCCCCAATGTCTTTATTTATGAGTTCCATTATGATCCTCTCCATGGCTTTGCATACAAGGCTTGTCAAGCTTATGGGGCGGTAATTTCCAGGGTCCGTAGAAGCACCGCCTTTATGAAGTGGGACCACAGTTGCCGTACGCCATTCTTTGGGTACGTATCCTGTAGTAAGGCTAAGATTAAACAGCAGCCTTATGTGTGGGTTTAGTTCCTCATTGAGTTCATGTAGCACACAGCCGGGGACACCATCCGGTCCCATTGATGCTGTGTTTTTTGCTTTAGAGAGAGCAGCTCTCACCTGGGCATCTGAAATGTTTGGGAGGCTAGACTCTGGTGGGATAGATATTTCTCATTTTGGGGGGGTGGCAGGGGAGAAATTTGCACTGAACCTGTCTGCCAGTATGTTGGCAATGTCTGTGGGTTCAGTGATTTTTGTATCATTTTGGACTAATTCTGAGCATATCTGGGAGTTTCCACCCAGGTTTCTAACATAGCTAAAGAAGGCCTTATGATTGTCTTTTGTGTCTTTAGCGATTTTTCTCTCAAAGTTGGCCTTGGATGATTTTATGAGTGATCATAGTTTTTTGCTAGTATTGATCAGAGATGCCTTCCCTTTTAGGGATTTTGCTCTGTCATGTAGTAGCTTTCTCCTCTTGTTGTAGAGTTTGTTTATGGCTGGGGTCCACCAGACTGGGCGCCTGCCTTTAGTGGAAAGGGTCTTGATTTTATTAGGGATTGCTTGATCCATACATTCCTGGAGGTGCTCGTAGAAGGCATTTGTCAGGGTTTCAGCAGCGTGGGTTGTGGTTTCTACTGGCTCGGGGGCCATGAAGGATACCACTCCAGTCTTAAGAGGTGTGAAGTTTGCTTTTGAGAAGTTCTTCACTGTGGTCTTTTTTGCTGGGGTTGGGGGCGGGATGTGGATCTCTAGTGAGATTAATTTATGGTCTGATCTCACCAATGAGGGATATACTTCCAGTGTGGAGCATTTTGTCCCCATGTTTGTGATGATCAGGTCTAGTATATTTTCTCCTCTTGTGGGAATGGTGACTAGTTGTTCCATAGCATTTGAGTTTATGAACTCCAGGAACCTTTGGGCTAGGGTGTTGGGGCTTGAGTAATGTTCCCAGTCTATGTTTGGGTAGTTGAAGTCACCCAATATGATGGTATTTGGAGAGACATTCATACTCTCCAGTGTCTTCAGGAAGGCTGCGTGGGTTTCCTGAGTTTGAGAGCATGGTCTGTAGCATGCTACAAACTGTAGGGCAGTTTTACCTATGGTTAATTGCACCTGGATGGTCTCTGATGCTTCGTGCGTTGCCACTAACCTGGAGGTGTGGGTATCCTTTATGAATATGGATACTCCCTCTCCTTTTGTGGTTCGGTCCGGATTTTGGGGCCGGAACGCATGATATGAGGTATAACCTGATATTGCTGGGGTGCTCTCAGGAGCCTTGAACCAGGTTTCAGTCACAGCACAGACATCGATGTTCTCCATACTGAGGAGGGCTTCGAGGGCGTGCATCTTGAGGTTTAGACTTCTGGCATTGAGCAGTATTACCCTTAGTTTTTTTCCATTTTTGTTTTCTAGGGCGGTAGGTTTATCATTTGAGCCTTGCCTAAAAAGGCACTATGGGGTGGCAAGAGCCTTTGCCAATATCCGAAGCCCAGGGTGACAGGTGCAAGCCGCCCTTGCGAAGCAGCGTGGCTTGTCAAGCATGTCATCCCAGGCAGACAGACATTGATCCCCTTAGAATGACACCAGTAATTAAGCCAATTGTTAAAGCTGATCATTTTGTCTCTGTATTGTGGCATCATTCTTGGTGAGGGTAGGATACTGCTCAGGGTCAGGGTCATACCGGCCTGGGCTACATAATCTGAGAGCTCCTCTATGTCTCTTTTCATGTAGTCCAGGGAGGTATCGCCTCAGGTCGCTCACACCGGCATGGACAATGACTGAGTCATACTTGTACTTGCTGTGGAGTGACCTGAGTGCTTGTGTTATGTGGCGGATTCTAGCACCGACAGGCAGCTTACTGTGATCTTTCCTTGTTCAGTCTGGTGAGTGGGACGTCAGTGTGTCTGACTATGGAGTCACCTATAACAAGTGTGTCTGGCATTGTGTTTGGCCTTAAGGGCTGTGACTGTTTAGCACACTAACTTTGAGAGCTATGTGTTGCATGTCTTATGTCTTGAGGTGGCAGTTGCTTGGGTGTCTGCTTTGGAGGCCTCTGTAGTTTTGGTAGATTTTTGATCAGTGCCTCCGAGTATGTCTTTATGTGTTTATGTGTTTGTTTTGCAGTTGTGATAGTTCTATGTGAAACTGGGTTTGTGGTGTGCATGATTTCCTTCTCCTCCTGTCTGGTCTTGCCAGTCCTGAGTTGAGAGAGCTCAGCCTCCAGTTTGGCTATATAGTTGCATCTCTCACATGTATTTGTGTTTTGTGGGAGAAGGAGTGGGTTGTCTGTGTACATGAGGCAATTGTAACATTGCCTCAAGATGCCACGATTCACCAGCTGAACAGGAGAGGACGCTAGCAACTGACCCTTCGACATGCTAGAAAAAGTGAAAAAGTTTACTGTGTAACTGAGTCAGAAGGGACCTATAGGGAAATGGGTACTCAAGGGGATTCTAGGCTAATGTAGTACTTTGTTTAGTATATAAGTACTTTACCCATATACAAATGCTTTAGGAGCAAGTGCTGAGCTTTTGAGATAGAGAATAGACTGTTTAGATTGCAAGTAGAGAAGTTCTTAGGGAAAAATTGAAGAGCAGACTTTACGGAGCCAGAAATAGTTTAACCTTGTTTAACCGGCGCTGCCCGATGGTGCTCTATGGGCAACTCCACGCTAAATCACGCAAAAGCATGCTAAAGCGGGCTTTATAGCAGGGGGTTGAAAAGAGCTAGGAATTGACCCAAAATGGCCAATAGACTACAATTTTCTGGCTGGAACCACTGCTCTAGGGACAAATAGGCTGCTCAGTGCTCCCCACTCCTACTGGTGAACAAAGAAGCTTCCCTTTATCCAAATAAGGATACGGAATAGCACAGGAACCAAGCCAAAGACCAGAGATCAGCAAACTCTGAAGACTGGACTATTCTAGTTCAGTAAGGCGGGAAAACAAGATTTTTTTTTGCAGAAAACAGAGGAAAAACAGACAGTAAATGCTATAAATGCTTTTAAACGGCTAGCGCACTTGAGTGTGTTAGCCTACAGGTAAAATTAAGCAACAAATAACTTTTTAAAGGTGCAAAACAGTTAATCAACACAAAAACA
>NC_056725.1:951085749-951158249 GCF_019279795.1 Protopterus annectens | reverse complement strand
ACAAAGTCAGAAAGGAAGGGACTAAGAGAGTAAGAGCCAAGCATGTTTGTGTATGATCCATGGGTGGAGAGTGGTGTCTGGGTATTATAACTGTTGCCAATATTGTTTACTAATCCATACTGTCACATAGTAATTGCACATGGCTGTACACATTTACGGCTGAGAATTGTCTACAGCAACAACTACAGTGTTTGAAAACTGTTGGTCTTGTAATGTGGACAATGGGACATATAGGTCTTCAATATAATGATGTAGCAAAACCCACACTGTAATGGATCCTGTCACTACACAATCACCCCAACACCCACAGAGGATACTGATGACACACACACAAACACTTACCACTACTGAGCTTCAAACCCCTTCCTGACTATGTATTGTTATTACAGTGTTACACAGTTATTGCACATGCCACAGAGCTTACATGTTGGAGAGCTGTCCAAAGGTATCTTTGAAGGTGAGTGATGTCAGGAACAGTGCTAAAGGAGGGGTAAGGGAAGTGTAGTAAGTATGAATGTCCAGAAAAGCAGGTGTCAACAAAGACACACACACACACACACACACACACACACACACACACACACACACACACACACACACACACACACACTCTCTCTCTCTCTCTCAGGGAAACACACACATTATCACAGTTGACAGGATCAGGATTAGAATTCTTACCTATCTAGTCTGCTACACTACAGTATTACTCAGTTATCACAAGTGTCACAGAGTTTATATGGCTAAAACATGGCCAAATGGTTATTTCAAGGTGATTGACATCAGCAGGCATGCTAAAGTAGAGTGATCGGAGGTGTAGTGAGTGTGAATGGCATCAAAATAATTTCTGTCCACACACACACACACACACACACACACACACACACACACACACACACACACACACACACACACACACACACACACACACACACACACACACACACACACACACACACACACACACACACACACACACACACACACACACTTGCTAGTACTGAGATGCATAGGTTCATTATTTCACAGGTGTGTAGCAGGTGAATGGGCCTGAAGGCTGTACAAGGCTAGGCCAAGGGAATACCTTGGCATCAGGCCACATCACAATAGTCTCCAGTGGCTCAGGGGTGTAGTCCCTGGAGTGGTCCCCACAGGTGGGTATTGTATTCACCGTCCACTCATCTGGGTTACTACTGGGGGTGGCCAGTGATGTGCACTGCTTTCCATGTGTGTGATCTACATTCCATAACATGGGCAGTGTCTGGGTTGTGCACATGTCCCACATGCATGTTCTTTGATGTGTGGAAGTGTACTTGAGGTCCCTGGAGCATATTATGTGGACAGATTGTTATTTTCTGATGTAGCATTCCTGACCTCATTTGGTGAGACCTGGCTATGGAACTGAGGTCATGCTTGCACCTACATTGACAGAATGATACAGGTATTCAATGGAGTTAGTGGCATCTGTCCATACAGGGCATGTGTATAAGGCATGTATACCCTTTGAGGGTTACATTTGCAGACTCTACAGTTGTTGCAGGTGTCCAGTGGGGAACATAGCAAAAGGGTCACTGTAAGCATTTATTTGCCTACTGCAGGGATGGAACAGGGTGACATGTCCTTTTACTTGCTGGATAACATAGACTCAGTCAGGAGATGTAACACATCAGAGTGCATTCTGATGTCAGTGGCACTATTGTGGTCAGCAGGTATGTAGTCCACTGCAATCACACCGTGGTTACTATCTGTGAGACAATATGCAGGGAACTACCAATATAGTGGTTATTGCCTAGCCAAGTGTGGTTGTATATACACATGGGTGGAGAGTGTTCTCTGAGTAATAGAAGGGTTGCCTATATTGTTCACCAATTCATAATGTCACATGTAGGGCTATGGATTGTCTATACCAGCCTCTCTGGTGTTTGACATCTGCTGTCATTGTAAGGTAGACATTGTGAGATATACTAGGTCCTCAACAAAATAACTTAGCAAAACCCACCCCACAATGCATCCTGTTATTACAAAATCCCAACAACCTCCACACAAGATACTGATGACAGTCACACATACACACACACCAGTACTGGGATTCAAACTCCTACCTAGCTATGTATTGCACCACATTTATAGCACATGCCACAGAGCTTATAGGATGGATGTTGTCCCAAGGTACTTCTAAGGTGAGGAACATCATCACCTCTTGTAAATAATACTGGCATTGGGTGATGGAGTGGCTGAGAGATACCAAAAATAATTTTACCCTAAACACACATTTACCAGGGGTGAGGTTCAAACCTCTATCTAACAATCTTTACAGACCATTATGGTTACGCATTTACCACAGGCACCACTCACCTGACATGATTAAGGGTTGGCAACGGGTACTTCTAAGGTGGATGATATCTGCAGAACTGCTGAAATCAGGCTCTGAGATGTGTACTGGGTGTAACTGGGGCCAAAATCTTTAGCGTACACATACACACTTGCCATAGATGAGATTCAAACCCATACCTGTGTAGTTACTGCTACTACATTGTTCCGCATTTAGGGCACGCACCATGGAGCTTACATTTCAGAGAACTGTCCACAGGTATCTTTGAAGGTGACTGACATCAGCAGCAGTGCTAAAGGAGGGGTAAGGGGAGAGTAGTAAGTGTGAATGTCCATAATATCAGGTATTATCAAGGACACACACACACTCTTTCACACAAACACACACACAGTTTCACAGTTGACATGTCTGGGATTAGAACTCCTACCTAACTAAGTATGTTACACTATACCATTACACAGTTATCACATGGACCACAGAGATTACAGGGCTGGCTCTTATCCAGGGGAGTATTTCAAGGTGACTGACATCAGCAGGCTTGCTAAAGTAGGGCAATGGTAGGTGTAGTGACTTTGAATGGCCTCAAAATCATTAATTTCTATGCACACACAAACACAAACACACAAAGTTTTACAGTTGCCACATCTGGGATTAGAACTCCAACCTAATTAGTATGTTACACTGTAGCATTAGCACAATTATCATAAGCACCACAGAGCTTACAGGGCTGAGACTTGGCCAGAGGGTTATTTCAAGGTGACTGACATCAGCAGGCTTGCTAAAGTAGGGCAATGAGAGGTGTAGTGACTGTGAATGTTATTTCCTGGGAAATACAAGACAAATGAAGCTGAGTCCATTATTGTGGTCTGCAGCCTACATATTCTTGCACATGCATGCCATTCTGGAGGGCTAGCTGCAGACACTTGCTGATGGGTCTGTGTAAATGTTCCAGCACCTTGGTACTGTGTTGGCTGAGGATCCCCTGCTTGTACATCTATTGACATAACAGAATGGCCATATCCTGCTGTGGCCATACATCTCAGCTGTGCAGATTCACCCGGGTTACCCAGAGGCAGGGCACATATATCTAGTGAGTTCCCCTTCACAATGTAGTTTACAAGCAGGTTTGTAGCCACCCATTACTCGGTTTGCAGGCAGGGGTAGTATGGGCACACATCAGAGTTTCAGACTTCACACACACCATGGCTTCCATGCTTCTACACCCTCCCACTCTGTTATTCTATCCTCTTCCTAACTTTATGTGAGCAATATCTGAGAAGTACCTCTATAGTTGCCCCTTCATCCCAGCGGTATTTAGGGGTTGGTCCACAGTTCATGTAGTAGGACATGGTGGGCATGCTACTGGGATTTGTCAACATGGCCTTGCATTTGTGTTCTGTGGAGTGTGTTATGTTGTTAGTTGGGACCCCATGAGATAACATACACTGGCAGTACAGGTGAGACACAGGGCTTTGACAGTGGTCTGTAGGGCATTTGGTAATGATGCAGGCCATCTGTAGCAGGCAAGTGTATTCTGTCTCTCCTACAGTCTCAGGCTGCTAGCACTGGATTCCCCTGGGGTGACAAGGTAAGTGTGCAAGGTGTTAATGGCAATAGTTCCTGCCATATTAATCCATTGTTCTGGATGCTGGCAGGGTGCTGCTTACAACTATGGACACACCTGCATGGGACAGTTCTTCAGCATGCTGCGTTCTGTGGTTCTTCCCATACAGAAGTGGGGGGGGGGTCATACTGTACTCATTCCCAACAGCAGGGATATGACCAGTGATAAACCTGTGGCTGATGGTGGGGTGAGCTGATTGCATGTGTGATATGGAAGCTTCTTGCAGTTGATGCACAGGTATACCTGGGACATTCCCCTTATGTTGCCTTGTGCTGGGACATAGGCAATCTCTCATTACTTCATAACTGTGCCTTTTGTGGAGTGCCAGTGATTGGCCAGACTACATCAGTATTCCATACTACACAGACAACTAATGTGCTCCTAACCTGTATGTACAATTCCAAAGGTGTGTGCAGTTGACAGTTACATTTTATGCACTCTGTCTAGGGTACTTCCACCTGTGTACTGTGTGTATGTCTGGGCCCACATTCATGGCATGTCCATCTTTCAGATGGTGACAGATATTGACATCTGAACAGTGAGTATGGATGACTGCTGAATTGGGTCTTGCTGGGATGCATTTTGGTTGGCACTGCAGTTGTCAGAACATGGCCCTGTTATCAACAGTACTGGCCATAGGTCACTGAGACACAACCGTCCATGCCTACATACTGATCACTTCCACACAATATACAACACACAACAACCTAACACACAGACCCTGCATCTTGTACATATGCAACAATCTATCCTGTAAATTGGGCCAGCTCAGGTAATCTGTGCTCCACTGTCATTAAACCCACACATACATGTTACTGCATTTCTACATAGGATTGTGGGGGGACAGGGGCACACCTGAAATTGGAAACATTTGCTACGACTGTACTCTTATTTCAGGTACTCTGTTGACTTCCATTTCATTTTGTATTCTGACCTATCATGCAGACTAGATGCATATCAGTAGAGTACAGATCTTAGGTTTTATTGACCTACATTTCAGTTTCAGACTTTTTGCCCTTCAAAACTAACATACAACTGCCAGACTTGTTGTAGTCTGTCTGTGTAGGTCTTGAGGGGGGCTGTTCTCCATTGCAATCAATTGGATGCCTTAGCACAGCCTTTCTTTATGGTCATCTACACCTGTCCTGCTGGCTGAGGCTGTTGTTGGGTATGTGTGCCTCATTGACATGCATGTGTGTATCCTGTGGACACACATTTGGGCCACCACATGTACTGCAGTGGGATTTGTCACCTTATCTAGTACTGCTTACTTTGTTGACTCCAGTATTTGTTATGGATTTCATACTGCCCATATAGGTGTCTACTACCTGCTGCCATCCCATTCAGGCACTCAGTTCCCTTGCATGCTCACATCCATACCGTAGATACAAATTGCAGAACATACTACTCCATTCAGCAATTGATAGGAAGTGTGACTTACCTTGTGCCAGTATTGAGAATGGTGCTGGAGAGCTGACTATGTTGGATGCACATAGTACACTCCCTATACATGGTAAAGCACAGGTAGTGTCATGTTTGGCATCCCTTTTACTGTATGTGCGAGTTAGAAAGAGGTGTCATTTCCTGGGTTCCTGCCATGTCAGTGTATGTGCTATGCATTGCCTCTTTGCCAAAGCCTGGGCATACTGGGCATGCCTCTTCTGCCTACATGAGCAGGCCTTGGCAATGGTGGAGGGCTGTCTAGCTATGCCCCATGCTATTCCTGCTGCAGCTGTTTCTGCCAGATCATATTGTATAGCATGGCACATACAATGAAAATTTGTGTACATGTAGCTGGAGAATACTGCAAGGCTCCAACAGATATGTCCAGGCAGTGGAACTGTGACTTGAGCATCCCAAACACATGCTCTGTTATCATTTTGGTTTGTGCGTGTGCCTCATTATGGAGTTCTTGTTTGGGTGTGCATTTCTGATGGGTGTCATCAGCCACAGCTCCAGTGTGCAACCAGCATCCCCTACTAGGTGGCCATATAGGTTGTCCCCACTGGAAAATCTCTGGTACAGCTGTGTCATATGCCAGATGTGGGAGTCATGATAGCTTCCAGGGCTGCCAGCACACACATTCATGTTAATGCCCTGGGCATCCCACACAACCTGGCAGTTGATGGAGTGGAAGCCCTTGTGGTTTATGTAGACCTTACCCTGCTCACAAGATGGTACTTTGGTATGTATGTGCATGCAGTCTATAGCACCCACTACCTCAGGGTATTCTGCTATTTGGTGGAAAAGATGCATATTGTTGGTCAATTCCTCATGGGTGTTGAGGAAGTATATGTGGTCACTGGCATGTGCTGACATGGCATCCAGGAACTGGTGGAGTACCCTGGATACTAATGCCTGTGAGAGCCCCATGATATCCCCAGTTGGCCTTTGGAAGGTATCTGTGGCTAGTATTCTTAAGCCTACACATACCTGGGTATCAACTAGGATGGGTTCCCCTCTGTTGGTTCTGTGTGTGAGGTATGGCTGGCACAGCTCAACAATTTGCTGTAGGATGTCCCTGTCCACCCTATAGCGCTCCACTATCTCCAGCTCATGTAGCCCCTGGTAGGTTACCCTGGGTCTGTACACTCTTCTCCATCTCCTCACTGTGGGTTGGTCATTAGCATTCTCATCCTCACCACCCTCAGCCTCTTCCACATATTGATGTATGAGAGTGGCAGCAGCCCCTATTATTTTGTTAGTTTTTTCAGGTAAAATTTCCCCGTCTGTGTATTGTGGAAAAAACCAGAGTGAAAGGTGTTTGCATAGTTTATAGTAATGTGCTGGGCTGGGCTGCTGCCTGTGTAATTGGCTGGTTCTCCTCGATTGCCTTCCTACTGCTGTTTTCCCTTCCCATTGCCTTCCCATTAACGCCCTGAGGCACTGCATACCCAGTGCTCTGATGTGAACAGAGCTGCTATTTCCTATGTTTTTTTGTTTTGTTTGTTTGTTTAAAACCCGGTGCACGGCTTGCATAACCATATTGGCAATGTAAACGGTGCTAGGCAGCCTCAGACACACCACCCTTCCTTAGCTGTGCTTAGCTATGGGCAAACACAGGCCACAAAGCTCCAATAAACTTACAGCATGCATGACACTCCCCCTTATGAGGTCATCAACGTCTTATGCTCATGGTGTTGCTTCACCTACAAGGTTGGGTGCAAGCTAACACTGAGGGGAAATCTGTGATTCAGTATCAATCCCCTCATTTTCATAAAAATGACTGCTAATGCCTGGTTACAAAACTGACACTCAGCCTTCCCCCTTAGCAACCACTATTCCATGGTACTGTTGTCTTATGCTTGCCATTGACTATTATGTCAGAATGCTGATTTTGGTATAAAAGCTTATTTTCAACTTTTTTCATTATTTTCAGGCCGATCCCATTTGCGCACCACTGCCTTATGCTTAAACGGCCAAAATCAGCCAAAAAAAAAATAAAAAGTTATTTTTTTATAATTTTTCAACTATTTCCTATGCCAATGGCCACATATATTTGGCCATTGGCATGCCTACTACATTGAATATATGCTTTATTTGGAGCTGTCATGCTTCTGTTTTGTAATTTGCAGAAATGTATTAATTTCTGCGGGTTACACTATCCCTGCACAGATGCCTGCCTGTTTCCTGGATCGCTAATTCACCTCATTTGCATGGTTTTCACCAGAAAATGGGGTAATTAGCATACAGGAGCTGTGTCCATGTAGAAATAGTGTAGGAGCACTCGTGCACATCCCGGAAGCTCGTCCCTGGATCACTTGTCGGCGATATTACGTGCAGCAGCTCTTGCACTATTCCTGCACGTCGTGCAGAGCTTGCTGAATCCGGGGGTGAGTCATTCATTATGCCAGGTCCTATATCATTTGCTTCTAACCTCACGGCATATAGATGCACTGCACTGCATGGCTTAGTAACATTCATAGTGACACACATTCCCCTATATCTTCTTTGTAATTTTACTGACATTGACATAAATGTTAATGATAATCACTCCCTGTACACATCCCAGTGAGATTTCAGCATTAGGTCCTTGTGTAAATGAGGCACCATTTAATCTTGCCCTTTGTGTTTTTTCTTACAACTCATGTTTTTTTGCAGTTATCACTTTTGCACACACCTGAAGTCTCTTTTACATCTATATTAATTTCCTGCAAAATGCCATGCCAGATGCTTTGCAAATGCCCAAATAAGCAACATTCTTAAAGCCACCACAACCAGAAAATCTCCTTGGTTTATAAGACATGATCAGTTTCCTGTCAATCCATGCTTCTAAGTTCTTGACCACTGACATCCAGGAGGTGAACATTTTTGATCCACCTAATGGTTCTTTTCACAGTGCTATTCTCTTTCTATTTCTTTATATTTTATAAATGTAATCTACTTGAAAAACTATATTCCTCTTTTAGATTTGTGGCAAGTTTTTGTATTTTTCTTTTCCCAAGTTATATGGCACCATGGTATTGCTTTAGCAGCAGCACTATAGTTTTCCAGTATCTGTTCACAACACCTGCCTCTATCTGTGACAGTTTGGTACTAAAGAATTACATTAGCTGGACAGAAGCAGCTCATTTGAATTCTAGTTCTCCAAGTTGTTTCCCCCCCTTTTTAACAAATGTTCTCTGAAGCAATATTTATGTGAACAATATGGCACAAATGTTGTTGGTCTCTATATGAGCTCAGCTGAAATGTGAAATTCCCCAGGAGAAGTTTAATTGGCTGAAAAAAACACTTCTGTGATGCAGGGTTTTTAGATAAGTTTCAAAACTGTACTTTTCTGATGAGACTGTACCAAAAACGTACTATCTTCTTACCCCCAAGATGAAGTGAATCTGCAACTGATTATATTAATTGCAGTGATATATGGGTGCAGTATCTCCATGCTGAAGGAGAATAGCACAGTCCCCATTCCTAGAAAAGCAGATTATAGAAACTTCTTACATGGTTTCAAATGCTTTGTTGTTATTAAACATCATCTTGTCACATCTGAAAAATGTTCCATAACCCAAAGTGTCATCTTTAGCCACACTTACTGTACACCATGGGAGGATCTATACATTCCACTTAAGCTGCAATAATAACTACTTCAAGCACACAGCCTTAAACTCCATTGCTATTATGGTTCTGAAATAGAGGATTTTCTAGTTAAAGCACAGCATATTCAGGGCTCCCCAAAAATAGCCCTTTTACTTTCTTCAGCTTGGTCAGGTGGTCTGTAAATAAATACCTCTCTGATTGCCTTACATTACCCATTCCAAATGATTATCCCCGGTGTTTCTTCTCTTACTCAGATGTTACTCAGCCAGACTGACTTAATCCCCTCTTATATGTCTAAATGCATGATTTCTTTTATTTTCCTTTACAGTCCATCCTCTCTGTTAATCATACTTGTACACAAACACCCATAATTCATAGAGTACAAAATATTTTTTTTATCCAAATATCTCTCTTGCATCTGCACCATCATGTTTCATGATGGCCACAATAAGTCAGTTATAAAAAAAAATCCCACCATCTGCACTGATGACATTTCATGCTATGAAGTGGAACATGGGGGAATTAAATTTCAGACATTATAAAATGAAGCCCCAGCAATGCAGAATAGTGATGGAGGAGATGTGCCACCATACTGTTACATCTTAGGGAATGAATGACTAACTGGTGAACTCCTTCAAGTGGGAGGTCAATGTGACAGGAACCAAATAAATTAAACAAATAAAAATAAAATACACATAATAAAGCAATTCTAGACCCATATTATTTATCTACTTTGATGTACTGAAATGTTGCCTTCAATCATGGCAGTTTGTCCCAGATGCAGGTTTGTACTTTTATATACCAAAATCAGTTTTTCAATGTTCATATCGACTGTTTGTTTGTTTGTTTGTTTTTTGTTGGGGGGAGCTGATATTGACTTGCTTTTGTTTGTGTTTCCAGGCCCCCCTGAGAATAATTAAAATCACTTTTCATATAAGCAGTTAAATTTAGTTTATAGGATCTTTGATCCTGTTACTGAAAATTCATATATTGCCAATATAGTGCAACCTTTTTGCAAATGAACTCCAATCATGGAAAAAAACATATACCATGCTTTTGTAATAGTTTTTTGTAATAGTTCCTTACCTAGATACTAAGTCATGACTGTGCTATGCCATATAACCACATTTTCAACAGACATGCAAAATATTTTAAAGAGGTCAGTGTGCATATTTATTTGTGACTCCCAGTACTTGAACATCATTGTTCAACACATATGCATCATTCCTAGCTACGCCGTTTGCATCACACAAAGTACCATTGTCTAACTCCTTATTTACAACCAGTTTTCTCACACTCTTTAGTACTGCACTTCTGCCCTTCTCTGAATGCGTCTTGAAATCTACTTTACTGATCATTATGTTTAACTTCTAGATGTACCCCCTACTGGCTGAAGCACCCCAAGATGCTTCTTGTATATAGTACTGCTGTGCTGTCTTGTTATCATTTGCTGTGGATAGCTACTGTAATAGCATCTGTTTTAACTTTTGTGGGGAGGTTTGGAAGCCACCATTGTTCTGAGTGCAATTAAGCTTTCTGGTTGGTTTTCACTATTTAAGTTTCTGGTATAGTTGCTGTATTATACTGTGGGACTCTGAATGGAAGATGAGTGTTAGAGTGGAGTAACTCAGATGAAGGTGTGACATACTGAAAGCCATAAGAACGTTGGTACACTGAGTTTCCACAAAAGTGAGGTGTGGCACCATATGTAATGCAGTAGTACTGGTGTGCAGAACTCAAGTAACACATGCCTAAACAGTATGGCTGGTTTCCTTGTGTAGATGTAGGTTAATTAAGGTATCTGTACCATTGTAAGGCATCTCAGTTGGGAAGCATTAATGATGTTGATCCAGTTGTGAAGTCATGGTTATCATTTGTAGGCAGAAAAGAACATTTTTATGATGAGTAACTTTTCTCAATGTATGGGTCACTTCAGAACTCAACCTTAGAATTTAACAGCTTTAAGAAAGTCACTAAGATGTTAAAAGGGTGTTTTAACATAAACCATTGATAATTGAAAGATGGTATCTTAATGATTGTAACCAGAAGTTTTATGACCTGTGACAGTATGCAGCTGAGCTGAACAGTGTGCAATGAATTGTGAATTCAGCTCACTAAATGACAGTTTCACTTGTTCTCAATGAAGCTGGTTACATGAATTGAACTCAACATTTCTAAAAACATTCAAAACTCCTTTGAATATGGAGAAGGCAGGCATAAGTACTCAACAGTTGTGGAAGTGCAAAATATATATAGACACAATATGTAAACTTTACATCCTGTGGATAGGTCAAATATTTTCTTATTGTTGCTTTAACAACTACAGCCATGTAATCATATATTTTTGGAAGTAGAATGCCATAAATATGGAAAGCTGGGACATATAAAATGTCACAGTAAAATGAATTCTCAATTGAAAAGTAAAGACAGAAGTTTTCATGAACAGAATATGAAATATGTTTGTAAAGTGAAAATGTTATTTTAAATATTTTCACTACTAAATGGTATAAAAATTATTTATGTCTACTTTTCTGCTGAATCATTAAAAAAAGCTGAAATGGTGAATAATGAAGTAGCCAAAGTAGCAATTTGTTATGATAAAGTGGTTCTGTCAATGTTTAACAAACAAACTGTTGTAAGACGCAGCAGTTAAATGTAAAATTTAAGTTTGTCAGTTCCTGGTTCATGGCTACAGTTCATTATGAGAAACAGAAACAATAGTTACCATTAACTGAAATAAAAAGAGATGTCTTACTTTGTAATAAAATAACTGACTGCAGAAAAATGTATTAAACTGGAAGTATGTCTCACCATGACAACTGCATGTGTTCAGAAATGGGCAGTCATCAGTTTCTAATTATTAGTCTCAAGACCGAATGTCAAGTGCCCACATCTATGCAGATGATCTCTCAAGAATCCCACTACTAGGAATTACAGATAAATGAGATGAGAATGCAAAGTGAAGGTGGAAATTGCAGGAAGAATGAAAATAAACTGTGGGGAGTGCTAAACTATGAGAGCACAGGTTTGTCTCACAGAATACATTAAACCATAAAACATGCAATAAGATCTGAATTATCAGGAAAGGCAAGTTGTACCATTTGGGGAACACCACAGAACAAAAATTATAATTCCTTGGAATCTGCAAAAAGCAGTGATGAATGAACTGCGTGCTGTGTAACATAGAATGATGAAAATGAAAGACCTGGAATATGGTTCATGTGGTGGTCAACATTCGATGAAGAGTTCAGGTTCATTTCTAAAGAATGTGCACATGCCAGATGCAGCAAACAACATTTGATCTTCATGATTGTGGAGATACATACTCAAAATTGTGCAAAGTGTTTGTATTAATGAGACTACATCACAAGCTACATCAAGTCAACTAAAAAGATTATTTTCTGCATACTGGTTATGAGAACATTTACAGATGAAAGCACTTAGTCCTTGTCAAAAGTTTTTTATCACTTAGTTAAAAAATGGAAACATTTATTCTCCAGTGCACCATGGTATCCTGTAGCCAAAGGTTTAGCCTAGAGATATATTCAGACATTTGAAGCTGGCATGAGTACTGTATATCATCAAATGCTGTTCTGAATGTGGAACACAGAAGTTTCATTATTACTGTTGCAGGACAGTAGCAGAATAAATGACATGAATGGTCAGAAATTAACCTCATTAAGCAGAATCAGGTTATAGATGTGAGACAGAAACTTTAGCTTTATAACCATGCAGAGGAAATACTACTTAAATAATTTCTGTCTACCCTTCAGATATGTACTGTAGAGGTCCCAAGTGGATCCTGGGTGTGATTCCTTAGTGTGCAGTTCCAGACTCAGGTTGTGTTGAACAGACACGCATGGGTTTTAATTACGGAAGTTATAGTGTTCAAGTGAGATCTATAGTGAGTAGAGAAACCTTACCACTCAGAGGTTATGATACCGAAAGGGAAAATTGGATGCACTATTGAACCACTACAGAGTGATAACACTGTACTTAAAGTCACATAACATTCCATATCGCTAAGTAGTAGTCTAAAGTTTCAAAGATACTCCAACCATTATCAGAATTAAAATGTTCATTGAGGGTTAAAGAACCACAGCAGTATTTTTTTACTTTCTTTGACTTCTAATAGATAGCTTTTCAACAGACTCTTAAGTCTATACTGAAAAATTATGTAGCACAAATCAAAGTAAGTCAAAAACAATTGCCATAGTGTCCAAATAAATTAAATTATACTTCTTTTAAATAGAATGGGGTGGTGTGATACAGTTAGACTGTCAATAGAATATTGGCAGCACTGGATTTCTGTAAAAGTGAACTATGTGCTGCTGAATATAACAAAAGTCTGCAACTGAACCAAAGAGTAAAAAGGTCACACAGGCAAACCTATTAGAAAAACTACAAGAAAAACCTTGCCAAGCTAAAGTTTTCACTGTGTGTGATACTTTAAACCTTCTGTAATAGATGCCCATGGGATATATCCAAATTATCCCTTAAGGACATCAAGTGTTTCAGCTATATGGCTTCTGAATTACTAATAGGTTTGTCTGTGTGACCTTTTTACTCTTTGGCTTGGATGTTAGTTCGGATATTTTGCAAACATCTTAATGGTTATGGACATCAGCTGGGTTTAAAGACCCTGTGTTTCTGAAGTATAGCCAAACAGTCCACTTGCTGTGCTGACAAGGTCATGAGAGAGCTGAACCATGAATGTTCACAGCTAGTGGGGGTTGTTTTATTGGCCTGAATGAATCCATAAAGACTAAAAAGAAAAAAGAAAAAAGTCAAGGAAATTCAGAAGCCATATAGCTGTAACACTTGATGTCCTTAAGGGATCATTTGCATATATCCCATGGGCCTCTGTTACAGGAGGTTTAGGGTGTCACACAGTGAATACTCTAGCTTGGCTGTGTTTTTTCTGGTAGTTTTTTAATAAAAGTCTGCAACTGATCAGATGTGGATAATGAAGTGCACCAAAGGAGTGTAATTGGCTGCTGTGAGTGTTGTTTCCTCAATATACTACAGAAGGCTTATGCTTTTGTGTTTATTTCATCTAATAATACATGTCCAAACCATGATCAAACTCTTCCATTCTGTCTGTACTTTACTCTGCCTGGGAGGTAAAGATTGTTGCATCATTGTTTGGTGTCTCTGGGATTATTGCATCTGCTGGCATAAAGATGAAAACTTTATTTTCCACAGGATGTTCTCAAAGACTGCATCATTATAGCTATTCAACTTTTTCACATCATACATGAAAGTATTTTCATTCACATTTGGAAAGGTCCTTTAGGTAAGTTATAAAGACTTCACATTTTTATAACTATATGTTTTGATAGGAGAGGTACATTTAAAGTCCAAATGAGGTGTGGTTGGAGGGACAGAATTATAGCTTATGCCCCTCCAAAACAATACTATTTCCTAACAATTGTTATGTATTTGAGTTCCCTGTTTTATTTCTTTTAGGACTTTTAGCAAAGGCAAACAAAAAACGTTCTAACAACAATGTAGCTAACCCAGCAGCTGAACGGGTGGATCAAATAATTTGTGTAAATCATGCATTCTGGATGTAATAAACTCTATATCACAGTTGTCACTAATCATACTGCAGAGCTGTTCAACTGATAAAGGAAGGAGCAACCCATAACCCATTTTAAAAATAGCCATATTCAATAATATGCTGAAGTATGCTGCACAAAACTGGAGAAGTCAACAGGTTTGCTGAAGCTTGGTATATAAAACATGCTATGCAAGGACAAAAGAAACATGGATTCAAACTGTGCCATCAAACTGCTACAGCACATTTTATAACTTACTGCTGGAACAGGGACAGGTTTCTTTGCCATTCCTCCATAGGTCACCATTGTACTGCCATACCTGTAAAATACAAGAAATAAAAAAGAAGAAATCAGTTTTGAAAACAGTTATAATGCTGCATTGTTACTGACAGTTTACAACTTTATTCACAGCAGATAGTTTCTAATTATGTCGGAATTTAAGTTGTATGTTTTTATTATTAAATGCTTCTGCTTATAGACTGGATAAAGCTCATTTGAGATAAAATTCAAGTAATCCTTTTTCAGATAAAGCAAAATTAAGTCAGTTATACAAAAATTGTAATTTAAAAGTAAAAAAAATCAATTACATAAAAAGTTTAATTCACAAAGGTCATGCTAAATACATTACCACTTACTGTTGTATCAGAATGAAATGTTTGCCTCTGTAAAACCATTATACTTCATTTAAAATGGTTCTGATATCTTTTCTGAGGATGTTATTCTGTAACAATCCTAGTGATGTAAGACTGCCTTTTGTATTGAAAATACCAAATCAAGTTGTTAGAGTACAGAATTTATAAAAAATATAAAAGCAGATTTTAGAATTTATAAAAGTACAGATCACCCAGACTGATAGCACAGAGGTTAAGGTACATACAAGATTACCAACCCGTAAACCTGGGTTTGAAACCTGGTTGGGGCACAAGTTTGCAGCATCAATATCTGGGCAGAAGAAGGGCTTGGCAGTCTACTTCCATAATATAAATAAATTTTACTACCCCATGATCATGGTGCATATATTCAGACAGGAGCCACCATTATAAAATAGCCCTGTAAAAAGTGTCCCACACACACTTGAGGTGATTCTTATTTGCTGTTCCCAGAAAGACAAAGAATACTTCAACAGTCCAATAGAAGCAGTCCAGGCAGAGAGGCAGTCATGCAGACAGCCTTCAGCAGAGATGAACATGCTCTGCAGATATCTAGATTCATTCTTCCAACTAGACTAAGGGCAAATAAAATCTCCTCAAGTTCTTTAGAGTCTATAATTGTGTTTATTATATTAATAGTTTGCTTTTTCTTAATTTTTATAACCATTTGTTTTTAAATCTGGTAATTTGAATAAGCTTCCCTTGAAGCTTGAAAGTAAAAAAGTGGCTAGTACTTCCAAACAACAATTATATTTTCCCTGGATAATATTTGATCACTGGATAGTGAAGCTGCAGCAAATTTGGACATTTTTTTCTACCACTTTCCCAGCAACAACAAGAGCAGACCAACAATAAAATAAAACAAAAATGAAAAATAAAAATAATCTCTTTATGCCTAATGAATAAGTGGGCATTATTAAGGATATATATATTTTTAACTTTGGTATCTGCACATGAAATTTTTTTATTCAATGTATTTTTCTGCTTGTAAATAAAATGATTCCTGAAAAGAGAATCATAGGAGTACAGCAACTACACCATTCAGTGTCCATATTCTAATAAGGAAGTTTCTCCTCCTACAATCTGAATCAAATGTTTTTAAACAATCAGTTTCCTATCTCATCAACCAATCATGCTGGGTATCCTGGACCACTCCCCCTTTTCAAACAACTGCAGACTTAGAGTTTTAATATCTGATGAAGTCTATGACAAAAGTGCTCATAAAGAAATAAACTGGACAATTTAAACATACAGAAGGATCTCCAATAATGATTTTTTGTTACTTTTTTACTTTACTAATAGTGGTCAAATATACCTTAGTATTTCAGTTGAAGCTAGAAGTATAGCTTACAGGTCAGTTGTATTACTGTCATGTACCACTGCTGGTACCATCAAGGATAATTGAACCTTAAAGGCTCATCATTCTCTGCTTTCTGTATTTTTATACTAAAATGAGACCCTTTCACCATGTGCACACCCACACGAGCGAACACACACACACACACACACACACACACACACACACACACACACACACACACACACACACACACACACACACACACACACACACACACACACACACACACACACACACGTGTATATATATATATATATACATATATATATATATATATATATATATATATATAAAATTGAAAAGAAGACTTGGAAAATATTGTCACATCATACCCAAATGCTGCTGTGTAATTTTTATTTCAGTCTTTCTAGTTGGTGATGTATCAGTTATCTCTTAAATAAGTGAAAACATCAAGAAAGACCCAGCCAAGTTCGACACGTCACTGTTTAGCACCTTAAACCTCATGTAATGAAGGCCCATGTGATTTATGTAAATGACCTCTGAAGGACATACCAGTGCTTCAGCTATATGGCGTCTGAATATCCAAGCTCCATTTTCTTTATTATGTTTTGTTTTATTTTATTTTATTTTCATTCAAATAAAGTTTCATTTCTATTAATCAGTTTATTTCAATGCTGCATTGAGACAGCTGTATATGAATTTTGTGTATATAATATATAATATGTAAAGTTACACTTTTTTCATTAGTTTGAATGGGAAATATGTCCCACGCGTCAGATTACTTCACTTCTTCTATTTTACTTTTTTGTTGGTTAAACTAAGTATAGATTTGCAAAAATAGAAGACTGACACCAAAGCTTTAGAACTCACTTGTCCTGCACAAAACAGATCCAGAATAAAAAGCAAAACACTAGGATTGGAGACGGCTGTAAAATCCAGTCTAAAAATCTTTATTCGACACATGCACTTTCATAGGTGACCCCACTTCTTCAGATGTATAATACATTTTAAAAACAGCTCTTAGTTTAATTATCCTCTTGAGATACATGATTAAAACCAACCAATACATTGTTCTGGTATGAATAAGCACTTTCATTTTAAAGCAACATCCTGCAAGGTACATGCCATTAACTAAACTAGAAGTTTGAATGTATATGTATACACTTCTAAAAGCCTATTTATAAAGTATCTAGATTGTAATTCAAATTTCCATATCATTTCAGTTTGCAGTCACAAGCACAGAATATATCTGCACATATTTACATATTCCAATTGTGTTTTCCAGTTTTGTTCTCCAAAACACATATAAGCCAAGAAGTCAGCAATTTATCATACAAACAACTCCACAGCACATCTTGCCTTAAAAGCTGCCTAGGCTTTGACTTAGGACATTTCAGTTTACAATCGCAAACAAAGAATATCTGCACATGTTTACATATTCCACTTATATTCTCCAAAAAACATACAAACCTGAAACAAGAAGTCAGTTATTTATCATACAAACAGTTATTTATCATACAAACAATTCCACAGCACATCTTCCCTAAAAAGCTGCCTAGACTTTAACTTAGGATGCAGGGGTATGTATTCATTTAATCCATGACCTCTATCAGCCCTTAATCTTACTATCCACTTAGCTTCAAACTCTTCAGTGATGTTCCATAGATCCCCCCCTTATACTCTCATATGTTCTCCCTATAACTAGAAATTTACAGACATGTTGCATATCATTATTAATAGTGTGTCTGGCCAAGGCATTCACTTTGTTCTTTTTATGAATGGCATAAATGTGCCCTCCACACTCCCCTACTTAAATATACCAGTGGAGGAAAGGGAAATCTCCCGTTCTGCGCCATATGCAGAAGTATATAAAGTAAGGGGGTGTGGGAGGCACAGCCCCCCACATTGGGTGATGTGGGGACAAAGCCCCCCCACCTATTTTAAATGTTTAAAACCATAGATATGGATGCTTACAAGTCCAATGAATAACTCTTTCCAGAAGACAATATATAACCAAACTATGTCCCCCACACCCCCGTATGTGGGAGGCTGTGCCCCCCACACCCCCCTTACTTTATATACTAACTCCAGGATCACACTACAGTGGGGAAAAAGCCATATATAACTTTCAACAAAATGAGTTTCAGTCAAATTAGTTTTTAGTGAAATGAGCTTTCAGTGAATTGTGCGCAGGCAACTGAGTTTCAGTGAAATGAACTTTCAGTGAAATGAAGTAAACCCATATATATATATATATATATATATATATATATATATATATATGGGTCCATGTTGATTGCTTGAAATGCTGAAAGACTGGATCTAAAAAGATCGATCCCAATACATCAAGCAATCAAAACATCAATAGCTAGGAACTACTGGAGTTCATGAGCAGCATGACTGCACCACCACTGGCATTTTTGCATTTTATATTATGTTTTCTATGGTGAAAAAAGTTGTTTTCAATCAAAGAAGAGAGGATTGGGAAAATAAGTTGGAATACTGACAGTTGATTAGGTAGCTTAACATAATGCCAATGTATATCCAAGCTTTAATAGTTATATCTTTATTTATAGTGTCGTGAATATGAGCTCTGCAAAATTGTAATACAATTCTAAAAACTGCAGCATAATAAAGAGTGCTTTCGTGTATATTTCTTAAGTTATTTGTAATTGGGATGCTGTATCTTTAAGGTTTTTTTTAACCATATGGTCTAATATTGTAATTTTATTTGAGATTTTAAAAGTGAGACATTTTTGGTTATTAACTATTCTGATAAAATCCTGTGTCTAAATTTGGATGAAAGTGTTTAACTGAAGCTGGTTTTCTATTACTTCATTGGTGTGTTTCAAACCTCAGGACATTCCTTTGGTGCCATCTACAGTGTAGATACAATTTAGCTTTAGCATTCTTATTTATTAAATTCAAAAAACTTGGTATATGATATAAACTCACATAAGTATGACATACTCAATGTCACTCTGTGTGTGTGTGTGTGTGTGTGTGTGTGTGTGTGTGTGTGTGTGTGTGTGTGTGTGTGTGTGTGTGTCTCAACCTCTTAGAGTAAGAAATCTGGACAAAGCCATAAAAAAGTGGTACAAATAGGGACAATTTTGAAATATTGCTCTTACAAACTTAGAAAGTTGCTAGAATAACAGGTTTTGCATTAGCGTGAATTTTCTGAAGGGTATGACGTCTAAAACTTAAATGTCTGTCATTATTTTCTAACTTCAGTCTTTAATGATTTGCCACTAATTTGCCAGAAAGCCACAATTTTATGAAAAACAGACCAAAAATCTAAGGCAAAAATCTGGACGTTCTATGAAAATCTGTACAGTTGAGAGGTATGTTTGTGTGTGTGTGAGACTGCTATACCAGGTATGTTTGTGTGTGATGATCATATCTTGTGTTTGTGTGCGCACTCATGTGTACATGCTAAGTGACCTCTCAGAATGCCTATTTGTTTCTTTCTTTTTTTATCACCCTAGGTCTGCCTTTTTTTGGCCACCATTCATGCAGTCCTTGGTTTGGTGAACTCTTGCCATTTAAGTTTGAGGGCACTGCTGTAGAATAACTGCATCAATACTCTTTTGACTAGCACCTATTGCAATATGGTTAATAGGGTATGCATCAAAATAATTAAATATCAGCATTTTAGTTCCTAACTTTTTGAGCATTTCAAAGGTCTTTTCTTGGTCTTCTCCAGTATAAATTTCTATCTCGTTGCAGTAGTTTCTTAATAACACACCCATCTAACAGGTTCAGAATTAACATTGAAAGATACTGTATCTTCCCAAGGAAGCTAAAAGCAAAAGCATTGTTATTCTTCAGATGGTGGCATTTGCTCTACCACTCTTTTCTTTCCAGCATCTAGTTTCAAGTCTCCAAATTATATCATATGGCCAATATAGCTCATGCCCATAACTCTGATTTACACATACTTTTGATCAGCATGAGGTTATTCTCTCTCACCTTTGAATAAATCAGCCTCACATATTGTTCTTCTCTGGTCTGACTCCATACCAGTATATTACAAAGAATATTATTAGCATCATCACTCAACTCTCTATGCAACAGGTCTCTGATATATATCAGGTGCTGAAGAAATGCCAGCCAGAGCCACAAAAATGTTTACCATCCCATAAATTCATTAAAAGCGCACAGTTTGGAATTTTCCTTACCAAACATTTTTTTCCCAAATATCTGAGTTACATGAATCACAGAAAACCATTTTGCTTTTTGCATGCTAGCTACCACTAGTTCAACTGCATGAGGTGCTCTCTTTTTAATATATATATATATATATATATATGTATATATATATATATATATATATATATATATATATATATATATATATATATATATCAATTATGTCAAGTTTGCAACTGCTGAATGACTTAGCAATAGGAATCATCCTGCTGATACAGTCAGTAGGATCTGTTTGCTTTTTTATCATATCCATTCTTTGTAGCATGCATTACTTGAAAAAAAAATATATATGAGCTATCTGAATTCCATATAATTCTTGTAATCAGCCCAAGTCAACAAATAAACCTTTGTACATTTTCATAAATCATTCTGAACAGGCGTGCCTTCGTTGAAGGTTGAATGTCGAGCTGGCACCTCAGCGTTCGTGAAAATTTACTGCCAATCATTAGTGGACCAGAGTTCCGCTGTGGTGACCTCTAACTGGGAAAAGCCAAAAGACAACAGCAACAACATTCTGAACATACCCTGATCCATGCCTTAAATGTGCATTCACAGTCATTGACAAGTCAAACACCTGATACTAAAGGTATGTTCACTGTATCAACTATTAGGAATCAAATATTGTGCTTCTGATTCTAATGTTCACACATAAGCACTTTCTGATCCATATGCTTTACACAAGTGATCGGAATAAGTATGAAATGAATATAGCTGCTGCAGACAGTGATTCAATATCTGAATGGACATTATGTTAAGCTCTGCACCAGTGTCTAGTCTAAGCACACAGAAGAACTTTGGGCATTCATTGTCAGCTTTTCATTCCAGATTTCCAACTCAATTTATTATCAATGCTTGTTTCTACTTTTATCTTCTACTTTGTTTATATTGTGCAATTTCTTAACACAAATTGTGCCTACACATATCTTGTTTCATGATTTTGTGAAATACATGATGATTCTCAGAGCGTCTTCTGTGTGGCGACATGCATGAACGGGCATTCCTTCGTTGAAGGTTGTGTGTTAGGCCCGGCAAGCCAGCACATAAAGCTCTACTGCCAATCATTATCAGACCGGAGTTCCGCTGTGGCGACCCCTAACCGGGAAAAGCCGAAAGACACAAACAAGCATGACAATGTTTTGACTGTAAAGTAATTTCTTTCATTTTGTACAGTTTGGTAAAATGATTCTTCTTACTAGAGATTTTATGCACTTAATTGTTTTTGCAGAGAATTTCATTTTATTGTGTGTATTGCCATAAGTGCTTTCCAAGGATTTCTCTTCATGTTTCATTTGCTCCTCATATTTTTGAGAGATGCCTCAAATTATTTTAGCCTAATTTTGTTATTTTTGGTGTTATCTATCTCACAAGCCAGTCTATAAAATGAGTTTTTTATTGTGTCAGGGTATTTTCACTTGCTAAGCATATTTCATGTTACTTAATGTTAAATCTTATTTTGCTGCGGTAGCGTTGTAGCCTCACAGTTAGATGTTGCCCATTCAATTCTCAGTTAGAACATCTTCTGTGTGGCGACATGCATGAACGGGCATTCCTTCGTTGAAGGTTGTGTGTTAGGCCCGGCAAGCCAGCACGTAATACTCTACTGCCAATCATTAGCTGACCGGAGTTCCGCTGTGGCGACCCCTAACCGGGAAAAGCCGAAAGACACAAACAAACAAACAAACAAACAAATATTGCCCTTTGTCTATCATTTTAAAATTACACATGGTCTAGCTCCTCCCTAATGAATTGTAAAACTTACCAATTTAACAATAATGGCTTGATTCTTTAATTTGGAAAAATAAGCATTAATAGCCTCATTGGGAGCTTGTGCCTCTCTAAACACTAAGTAATGGATAAAGTACAGTCACTTAAGAAAACTCACCATAACAGTACATGTTCTAACTGTTGTTCACTGTTGCAGTGGCCTAAAAGATCTGGGTTATATCCTGGCCAAGATATGACCACCAGCCAGCTTTCAAAGCGCAAGTTCCCCTTCTATGTGCCTTAATTGCCATTGGCTCAAGTAGTGCCATATAAAAGGCAATTTGATTACTAAAATCTTCAGAGCTTTCTTGCCACGAGAAAGAAGGCTACATACAGCTCTGAAAGGAAAACGCTAGGAAAGGAAAAGTAAAACAAACATAACTCTATACACAAGGGTATATACATCCATACCCTGACACTACATCAAAAACAAAACAAGGGGGATGGAGGGAAGGAGGAGACAGCTACTACAACAGTGATATATTAGACTATCTATTCTTATGGCAAGTTTACTTACCCAACTGCACTATGTTCAACCCTAGATCACTGTTGCAGCAGCTGAAACTATTTGAATAGATTACTAGAGCTGAGGAACCTATAGGGAGAGGAAGAAGTTTAAGAATCCAAGATTTCCTGGATAATGTTCCCAGCAAAGCAAAGCTTGTTCTAGACCTGGGAAAGGAAAGCAAAGCAAACCTTGTTCTAGACCTGAAAAAGGAATCTAGTTTGAAATACTATGTGAAAGTATGTACAGCAGAACCAGTTTCTGCTTTTAGAATACTTCTAGAGTGCACTCCTTTCTAGAAAGCCACAGAAGCCAATGCCTTGATGGCACAGGCCATAACCAGGCCTGGAAGTGGCTTGTCTTTAGGACGCTAGCAAAAAAAAATAGCGTGAGAGTACAATCTAAAAATTGTCTGTTTTTATACTGCCTTTTTCTCTTATCTTCATATGAGACAAATAGCTGATCGGCTTTCCCAAAGGATTACGTTCTGCCCAAGTAGTATCTAAACTGCTTGTGGACATCCAGAGTATGAAAGATTCTCTCTCTGTGTAGGTTCTGAAAGAATACAGGGAGGTTAATAGATTGGCTTGATATATACTGTGATACCCCTTTAGGGACAAAAGAATGATTTTTTTTTTCTAAAAGAAACCCTGTCTTTGTGAAAAATGATGAAAGGTTAACTCACCAAAAGTGCTTGTAACTCAGATTCCTCAGATACCATTCTTGCGGAAATCAGACCAATGATTAATACAGTCTTCCATTTCAATAACCTCAAACTCAGCCTGATCAACTGTTTCAAATGTAAAACTGTTAGTTTTTCAAGCAAAAAGTAAAGAATCCAAGGAGGAGCCACCTATTTTCTAGGTGGACATATAGGTAAAAACCCTTTTAAAATCTGCTTGAACTGAGGAAAGGTAGAAAGGATAGATCCAAAGGCAGACAAATAGAATGGCCAAAAGATGAGTCTTGACAGAAGAATAAGAAGGGCCAGATGATAATAACTCAGACAAATAATCAAGAACCAAATGCATCTGGGCCTTAGACGTGTCCCTGTTCTTAGAACAGCACCAGCTAGAAAATATTTTCCATTTACTCAGATATGATTTCCTAGCAGCAGCTTTTTTTAGCCTTCTTTAGTACCTGCTGCAAGTTCTCGTAGAAAGCTGCCTAAAAGATATCAGAGCTCTTATCGTCCGTGCAGTCACTTGAATTTGTTTCATGTTGAGATAGATCAAACAACTCCCGTCTTTTATTAAGTAAATCCAGTCTGCTGGGAAGCTTGTTGAAATTGCCCTTGTCCAATTTCCAAAGAAGAAAGGACAACTGTTGCAAGGTTCAAAAACAAGTTGCCACCACTATCCTTGTAGAGTCTTTCAGGATCATTAGAAGACCTTTTGGTATCAGAAGAAAAGGTGGAAAAGCATACAAGGACATCCCCCCTACACAGAAATGAAAAGAGACATCTGTTTTCCAGGTCTGTTTTCAAGGAATCGTGGAGCAGAATTTCTTTAACTGTCTGATTTGAAAGGAGGCAAAGAGATCTATTTGAGGTGTATCCCACAGTTGGATACATATCTGGGTGGGTCTGTCCTGGTCCTGCTCCACTTGTCTGCTACAAGGTTTTGCTCTAAAGGAATGTATGATGCCCGTGGAGTCATAGTGAGCTAAATCTCTACCTCCCAGGCTATTATAGCAAGTCTGCAAAGGAGATGAAAATGGGGTAAACCCCCACATTAGTTTATATACCACATCACAGTGGCATTGTCCATGGTAGCATGCAGAGATCCTGGGGAGAAGAGATGATTTAGGCACCCTCCCAGCATTAATTCCTGCCATTAGCTCCTTGAAATGTATGCGTTTCTGCTTGGCATTTTGTTCCATAGGCACAGCCCCCACATAAAGTCTGTTTCATTTGTTCTGATAAACTGAAGTGGAGATGAAAGGGAGATGGGGAGATATGAACTGAGACATAAAAGGTCTACCTACCACAGTACCTCCCTTCTCACAAACTCCAGAACTGAAAAGATAGCAGGTGTCAATCCTGAGTCCAGAATGACCTGAGGTACCACTGATTTTTTTCCCCTTGTGAAGTTTGGCTAAGGGAATCATAAACATCGTAGAAGTCATGAAACTTTGAATCCTGAGAAATCCCTTGTCAGTTGCCAGATATTAGCTGGAAAAGTTCAGAAAGAGTTATTTTACAGTTTTACTTTTTTCCAGTGGAAGAAATGCTCCTCCTAAGGCAGAAGCCAAAAGACATCCCAGAAAAACTATTGTGTATGGAAGGATGAGAGAAGATTTTTCTAAGTTCTTTTGAAACCCCAGGCTAATAAGAAGCTTCCTGACACATGTTATAGAATCTTGATAACTGGAAAAAAATTCTGCAAATTTAAGACAATCATCCAGTTATGGAAAATGTGAATGCCTTGAAGTCAGCAGTAAGCAATTACTGGAGCTAGACACTTTGTAAATACCCATGGTGCAGTAGATAGACCAAAGGGTTAAGACAGAAAACTGGTAATGTAAGCCAGTTACAGAAAAGATTAAAACATGTCTGAATTCTTTGTCAATATATTAAGCATGTTTTAAATCTAACATTGCCATGCAATTCTGTAAAGGAACAAGATGTAATAGAGACTGAAGGTAATATATTTTAAACTTTCAGACCTTTATAAAAATTGCAAAGCAGAGATCTAGGACTGATCTCCAAGTTTCCTCCTATCTCTGGCACTAGAAAAATCCTTTAATAAAAACTTTTGACAATCTAATGTGAGGGTACTGGTTCTACGACCCCCTGTCATAATATTTGCTCCAAAACTGGAGAAAACAGTGATGTTTAGTTTGCAGAATGAACAGAAGTCTCCTTAAATGGAAAGAAAGAGGAACTTTTGTTACCCTCTGTACTCCTTTTGTATAATTTTAGTACTCATTTGTCTCTTATAATCTGGTGTTACTGTGAAAGATGCAGACCTTTTCAGAGGGAAAGATTGTCAGTGAGGCAGTGGTAGGAGCCTGAAGAGGCAAGTAGTCATTCTGACTTTTGGATTGCCCTTATTATTGGGAGGTGTTTCCTTTCTTTTCTGAGCCTCAGTGTCATAGCTGTTTAAAATCCTTTTTGTTGCAAACTTGTTGTTTAAATGGCTTTTTGAAAAAGGATGCTGAATTAGAAAAAAATGTTTTTATTAAACTTCTAAAAGGAGTTTTGGAAATTTGCTTGAATCAATTTCCTTCTTTCTTAAAATCTCTTAAGTATCTCAGCAGCAAAAGGGTCAAACCACACATTCAATTAACGTTAGAATTTGAAGTCTCAGTGTTTACACTTTCTGGTAAGTTTCCGACCAAGCAAATATTCTCATAACTGACACAGTAGCAGCAGCAGCTCTGGTGACAGAATCAACAGAATCATAAAAACACTTTAAGAAAATTTGATTATATGAGAAGCAGATAAAATTAAGGAATTCAGTGATTTTTTTTTTACCTCAGAAGAGTAGAGGTTAACAATTAAATTGTTCATGTTCTCAGAAGAAACCATAAAAAGTTTAACATGTGAGTCTGGCAGTTCAAAATCTGAATGTTAAATTAGAAAAAGTATAAACCTTCTTCCAAAATCTTTTAAAAGCTTGCCCATTCTTGTCAGCTTTAAATAAGGAAATAACTGCTGGGCCTGCTTTAGGATTAGAATACAGATATTTGTGAGTGTGAGCTACTTTGTATAGCCTATCCAACCTTTATGGAGCAGACAACTGACTGTCAAGCATGCTGTAAATCGTTAAGAAAACATCCATTTAAACTGGTAAAACAGGAGGGACAGCTGCAAGCTGTGGAATATTCTGTTGCAACAATTATTTCCCTTGGAATACAACAAGAGGAGTGAAATGATAGCAACTGTGGTTCTGTTTCCACTGAAATACCTCTTTTATCTTAGCTAAGGTCCAAGAAAAAAGCTATTCTGGAAGGAAATCTGAAGAAACACTTTCATTAGATTCAAAATCTTCAGTGTGAGGAGAAATCACTGGTGAAAAATACTCCCCTCTTCATTCTCTGCCTTTCTGACTGAGAATCAGAGTGAGGCTGACAGGGAAACCTGTTCTTTTTCTATTTGAAATAAGCAAAGAAACAGAACTTGAAATGTTAAATGCAGAAATGAATTCCTTAGCAAATCCAAACAAGTATTCCCTGTTCATTTCATTTCCTAGGAGACTTCCTGGATCAGGACTGACTGAAGGTAGGGGCACTAAACTGGGGGTCAGTCATTCCATGTGGTAAAATTTCACCCATTTCTTCCTCTAAGACTGACAAGAGTGGTTCTCACATATCCAGAGAGGACAACCATACAGATACAGAGGGCATGTCTACCTCACAGTCCTTAGTGGTTTCCCAGTGAGCTACACCAGAGGGAACAAGAGACAGTGATGAGTGGTCTGGGAAGCCATGCTCAGACAATGCAGAGTCACCTATCAGAAGCAGAGACAGTGAAGGAGCTGGCATGACATGGATAGACTCTCTAACAATTTTCTTCTTCTTGTGGAAGGTGGAAGAAAGATCCATGGATACCAGTAACTATTCCATGGTCCTGCCAAAAAGGAAGCCTGAAAGATGGTTAACACAGCCTGGGAGAATATGCAAACCTTCTGATAGGAAAGTAATGATTCTGAAGTAGAAAAACTAAAAGTCTCATACCTAACACACTAATTCTACACACACATGTAGGCAATAAGTAAAAAAAAACAGATTTTATTGTACACAGTTTGTTCATTCAAACATTCACAGATTAATAATTTCCATGAAAAGGCATGACTATCCATAGAAATTAACTTTCCTGCGTAAAATTAATAAATCCACAGAAAAATGCACACTGTTTTTCCTTATAAAATAAAAATGTGGAAGGTTTTCTGCAGTAAGATAGTTATCTACCCAGCCTTGAAGGATTGCTAGCTGACTTTCATTTCCAAGAATACCACAGAGGGAGTGAGCTTTAACAGCAAAAAGCTCTCAAGCCTTTGGCACCCAAACTGAATTTTATGTGTTTCTGTTTGAACCCCAACCAGTCAATTAGGGTATATAGGAGATGCCCATAAGCTTTTAAAGCTGTCTGGTAGTCACATCCTGGGAAGGATACAACTCAAACAGCTTAGGCTACTGCAGCAGTGATCTAATGTTGAGTTTTGTAATCCTCTATATGCTCAGTTGACATTTACAGCTATTCAGCTTAATTTAATTATTTTGAATCTGTTTTGTTTATTATGTTTTGCTTATGTTAAAATAAGTCCAGATTATATTCTGTTGGTATGTTGTATATATTGACTAACATGACTCTTCATTATGGTTATCATTTATGGCTGGGACATCATAATGACGATCCATCATTTTTTGCTATCTTGGAGCTCTCAGAAACAAGTTTTCCCTTTGCAGTTATACTATGAAGCAACATACAGCTTTTCCAAATTAGGTCTTTTGTTACTGAAGTGCTTTAATCAGGAATGTAAGACTTGATCTTATTAATGACCTGACTACTGTACTGTCGAGTTCTTGGGAAAGAGAGTATAGCTATTCCTGTGCATTTGATTATGTGTTTACTGCGCCCATAAACTCAGCTGCTGATCATTTCATTCCTGTTGTTGTATTCCTGATCTGTATTGTGACATATGATCTTTATTATAACAAGGAGCAAAGCTTGGTTTTCTCAGGAAAAGTGTGGAAGACCACTGGAGATCAACTACTCATTTGTAGGATACAATTAAAGTATGCAAGCTTTATGCTCACTGATATCTTCTTATAAAGAAGAAAATGCCCAGCACAAATTACCAAATAAATCAAAAACCAAACTGCCAGGGCAATCGCAAGGTGACAAAAGGAGCCAGTTGATCAGTAAAATCTGCCAAGAAATGTATTAAATCGAGAATACACATAAACGCTTAACTGCAATCACCGCGTTTTCGTCTTTCCAAACAAGACTTCATCAGATGCTACAATGAACAACAATTACATACACTAATATGTAATTAATTGAATCATTCCACTCTCCAATAGTTGCATTCCATCAGTTATCGTTCTACCAATACCAAAACTGTTAACAATTTAAAAAATACATCGACCTATACATAAAAACTTTACAATGAATACATTTTTGTATATCCACTAGATGGGGCTATAGGATTTAAATAAACATAAGGTCTGTATAGGTTTACATTTTAAATGTGTATACACGAACAAACTAAAGATTTTTATTTAATAAATGAAGGTTTTTATTTAAGATACACATTAAATATATGAAAATATATTGTTTAAGGGAACAATGTACAAACAATGTACAAAAATGTATTTATTCTAGAGTTTCTATGTATATGTTGATATATTTTTTTAAATTGTTAACAGTTTTGTATCAGATGAATGTATCAGAATTATGTTTGTATTAGAACGATAATTGATGGAATGCAACTATTAGACAGTGGAATGATTCAATTAATTATATACAAGTGAATGTAAGCGTGGTTCAATGCAGCATATGATGAAATCTTGTTTGGAAAGATGAAAATGTGATGATTACAGTTAAGCATTTATGTGTATTCTTGATTTAATAAACTTTGTGGCAGATTTTACTGATCATCTGTCTTCTTTTGTCTCCTTCTCATTGATATTTTCTATAAGAATACAGTGTTATTGCCTGGGGAGACTTATTTTGCATCTACAAAATCAGTTATACTACTGTGCTTGATAGACAGACAATACAGCCTGGCCTGACTTCTCAAATGAAAAACATTATTTAAACTCTGAATCTAAGACTGCATCTTTCTCCTTTATGGATGAGTTTTATATCATTAGGCTAGATGTTCTTCAAGGGCCATTTGGTGACTAGAGCTCTGATTTGGCCCAGTCATCCTTGACTTAGCTTAATGTGAGTTTCACAGTTTTAGCTATTCTGAGCTTATGAGTTGGCCTAAAGTTTATACCCTACATATTGTGGAATGGATACTGCACCTCCTAAGCTTATATGCTCTTACTAGGATATCATCAGAACAACTATTTTCTGATTGTTATGTCCTCACTAATTACTGGAACCTTTATATCGCCTTCATATGAGGTCTTTGTTAGCCAAGTAATTAAAAATCTAATTCTGAATCCTGGCTCACCTGAGGATTATCACACCATCTGTAACCTTCAGTTTTTGGTAAGGCTATTGAACAAGTGGTTTGTGTCTAACGTGAGCCACTTTTAAAAGCTTCTCCTTGATCTCTTCCAGTTTGGATTCAAGACTCAGTAAAGTGGTGAGACCACCCTTAATAAGGTTGTTGATGATCTGTTGTTTATAAATTATCAATATTATAATTCTGGTTTGGTTCTGCTTGAGCTTCCTGTACATTTGGCATGGTAGATACATAAACATTTCGAAAGTGATTTTGTTCTATTGTGAAATGTATTCCATTGTCCTTGATTAGTTTGCTGTGGTTTAAGCATGCGTAGACAGTATTTTTTTCTCTTGGATCTCTAACCGCTGAGTCAAGATCTCCTACCATTATGAGGATCTCCAGGACTCCATTTTGGGTCCTATGTCTACCACATAATGAATGCAGCCAAACAAGAAATACTTTAAAATGTGAAGATTACAGTCTCACTACTATGAGGGGTGAAAACTTGTCTGTTTTAATATTTCCCACAGGATCATACAGGCGTCTTGAAACCACTTAAATATTGCTTCAACACAGTTTTTTACTGGGTGAGGAATAATCACTTGGTACTTAGCCCAGTCAACCCAGTGACTTTATTACTTCATGACCTGCTGGGGCACTCCACTATTTTTGAACTTGCCAATTTATTTTTAGAGACAGAGGAGCACATTCTCAGCATGTTTTCGTCAGCTGATATTTCAAGACCTCAAGTGTTAAACACTAATTATAAATTCCTTTTATCATCTTTTTAATATCACCTGGATAAACCATCTGCTGCAAGAGATTTTATGTGCAGTGACTCATGGATCAATGGTTTTATGGATGAAATACTGCAACTCCTTCATCTGATGCTACCAAGTGAAGGCCTGCATTGCTTATAACCAATGTGGAGCTGTCCGGCTATGCCTGTAGTAGGTACCTTTCATCAACATTGTATTATACCTGTTCTGTGGAATGCTCTCTGGTCAGCAGTCATTGTCTGGGCTATGTTTAAGGTGGCATTAGTTTTATAACTTGAATTATTACTCTACAATGGCCATTCTGATGTCTGATTAACTGCACTCTCACCTAATCATAAATATGTTAAAAGTCTAGTAAGCTCCATGAATGGTAGTGACTATTCACAGAGTCAATATAGGAGTCAGCTGTGACTCATAAACATGGATGAAGGATGGATATTAAAATGAGAAGTGATATCTAACCTCAGTTACTTTATGAGAGGTGACACTTCCACTCCAGTAATTTATAGACAGTTTATAATCTCACCTCATTACTTAAAGAGAGGTAATAATTGCATCCAAATTAACCTGCATATAAATCTTTGGTGATGACTGCCCCAGCGGTGAAGGATCTAGGTAGCAGTTTTATAAGCACATAGATTTGTGAATTGTCTCTGGACAGCATATTAATAAGGATCTGAAGATTTATGTGAAGCTAAATTATAAATTCCATTAATTTAAGAATAATAATTGCAAAGGTCGTGCTTTTACTGCAGATCCTTCATTATTTCAGTGACATACTCGCTGATCCCCAAGATGGAGTATGAATATGTTGCACACACTTGGGCAGCGGGGTATACTTGGGATTGAAAAAAGGCCAGTGCATGTAGGATGAAACTGCATAGCCCCATGCTGACTGAGGGATGATGTCCTTCCAACTTCAAACGGTACGTCCTCTTCTTTAACTTGACAAAGAATCATCACTGAAGAGGTGCTATGGTTAGAAAAAGTTGTTAAGTTTTTTGGGGAACAAGTCATCTCTGATTCACTACTATGTACAAGCTAAGGACAAAAGTACGCTAAGGCCATTGTTTCAGCCTCATGGATGTTGTGATGACCCTCCACCTTTGGGCCAGTAATCAAGGAACCTCAATCCTAACCACTGGCAACAGTGGGGGATGTTTACTGGAAGGATAGCAGATACACACACAGTATTTCCAGATGCAGCTCTCTGCATCAAGTGCAATTTCCCTTAAGAGCACACACCACAGTCATTCCGAGGCTGGTTTCTCCCTCTTTCGCCAGACCCCCAGTAAGACTCCTCACTGGCACAGCTATAGAGTTGATATCTCGGATGAGTGTCCAAGCCAAAGCCTCTAAAACCCTCTCTGTCCAAGCAGTGCTTCATCTCCCTGCCCAAGTAGCTGACACATGCACTCTTTGAGATTGGATTTACAAACACACAAGCACGTGCATGTGCACACACACACATACACACACACACACACACACACACACACACACACGCACGCACGCACGCATGCACGCACGCACACACACACACACATGCATGCACACACCTGGGAAAGGCTGGCACAGGTTTACTAGCTATGCACCCCTTCTGCCCAGACTATAAGGTAGCTACAACTACCACCAGACACTCCTGCCAGCTATCTTAATGGTCTACCAAGGGTACTTAATATACTGAGTGAAATTAATATTAATACAAATGGCAGTTTGACCAAGAGCAAGACAATTAGGACTGGCCCACACAGCTTTACCAAATGAATATGCAAGTACTCTCACAACTTAAATATCTCTGCAAAGATCAGTCACAATGAAAGGTTTAAATATATTCAATAACAATTAATAAAAGATCAAGAAAATACTAAGTATATATTCACAGTGACATCAGAGTTCAAATCACAGGAAATATATAAAATAACATTGAAGGACAGGCTCAGACAAATAAAGAAAAACAATATCTAAACTAAACTTCACTATATTCCTAACTGAATCTAAGAGAGTCACGCTTCCCTAATAACTTACTTAATAGAGCAAGGCAGATGATGTGGTGAATAGTTCTTCTTGTTGTCAGGCCCAAGAGAGAATACAGAAAGCTCTGTCCCACCAAGAGACTTCTCAAAATAATATCTAAAATATGACTTCAAATATAGCTTGCAGAATTACATCACTTCTGGTCATCTGACTTCTAGTTCTTGGAAAACCTCCCATTGCTGATGGCTGGCAGTATGTAGCACCTACACATGAAAATACACACACAACAGCTTTTACTCAGATCTTTGGCAAGTGCTGGAAGTCATAAAATAATTGCAAACCTCCATGCTTCCAGAGTAGCAATTAGTTCACCCCAAAGTCAATACAGAAAGCTTCCTAGTACAGACTTTACGTCTCTGGCTGCATTGAAACCTGTAAGATAGATCTTTATTACCTAGCCTATAAAGTGATTTAATTTCAAATATTTTTCTAAAGTTTGCTGGACTGAGGTTAACCCTCCAGTTTCCTCTGTTAAAACATGTACATTTAAACAGCTACAATAGTGCATGTACATTTCTGTTCTCTCCAGTAAGGCACACTGTGGATATATTTCAAACACAAGCACTTTACAAATACCTTTTCAACACAAATGTCTGTACAAGTCAGTTTGATGTACACATGATATACAGTTCTAATACATTTGCAATACCAGCATCTTGCATGACATACAGTTCTAATACATTTGTAACACAAGCATCTTGCATAAATCAGTTTGATATTCACAAATGACACATCGTTATTTATAACGTTTACAGTTTGCAGCACCTCCTTTCATCACAGATGCAAACATAAAAAACAGCAGACAAAGGCTGTGGATAGGAGGGCCCAGTAATACCAGTGATTCATGTTATGGCTGATGCACTCCACATTGTAATACCACTGAATCATGTTATGACTGAGGCATTCCACACTGTAATGCCAGAGAATCATGTTATGGCTGAAGCATTCTATACTGTAATACCCGTGAATCATGTTATGACTGAGGCAATCTACATTGTAATACCAGTGAATCATGTTATGGTTGAGGCATTCCACACTGTTATGCAGGGAATCATGTTATGGCTTAGGTATTCCACAATGTAATACCAGTGAATCATGTCATGGCTGAGGTACTCCACACTGTAATACCAGTGAATCATGAACTCAAAAACAGGCAAAAACAAACTGGTAATTCCATAAAATAGGGACTGAGGCAAGCAAACGGCACATAACCAAAAAAGTGCAGGTCCTTAGTTTTATTAAAAGCTTTTTGTTTGATTCAATGTACAAACTTCTTCACACTAATAAAGCCACATACACGTGTACTATAAATAATACATCAATTAGTGACCCAATTATACAATAAGGTTCTAAAAGGAACAGATACACATTTAAAACCATTTTTCAAAACACCGCTAAAAGGTCCTCGTAGGTGGTAAGTATATCCACATTGTACAAACCAATGACATTAAAAATAGTAAAAAAATAAAAATAATGACTTAAAGATAACACTCACTCTGACCTAAATAAAGGCACAATAAATTCTGGCACCTAAATTGAAATAATAATATGTAAAGGCTGTCATCTAGTAAGACTCTTTAACTTAAGTATACTGCTGATTAAAAAGCCCTCATTCAAGCCGTTTGCTTGTCTCAGTCCCTATTTTTTGGAATTACCAGCTTGTTTTTGCCTGTTTTTGAGTTCCAGTTTGTATTTATGGTGTCTGGGACAGCGACTAGTATTAACGGCACTTCATTTAACAATACTCCAGAAATCTTTAGAAACGCGGCTGGCGTTTGTGATAATTCATCCGACAAGGATCCTGAACTTTTGAACAGTAATGGTCTGCACACTCTTTTTGAGCGAATGGATTCACTTTTGGAGAGACTAGTTAAATTAGAGCGCCAATACAGCGCTCGTGAAACACCACTACCACCAGGTCCTCCCCTACTGGGAGACTCTACTTTCATTTCCGGTAACTGAGAAACCGGCACTGTGATTCCTGATGCACCAAGTACGCAGAGTTTGGATTGTGGGCAGAGGAGTATTCTGGCCATTCGTACATCCAATTCTCTTCCATCTACCTCTACTTCTGATAATCGTGAAGCCGGCTCTATGGTTCCTGATGTACCAAGTATGCAGAGTTTAGACTGCGGGCAGAGGAGTATTCCAGCCGGTAGTACACTTAACTCTCAGGAGACACCATCACTGTTAGTTGGACATGAACGTGAGGCCAGTTTTCAAGGTATTAATGAAGCTTCGGTCATTTTAACTAACTCAAACACTAAGCCACTTGGTCCTGTTATTACTGGATCAACGACAGCTGCAGTTCCTGTACTTGATATGGTAAATAACGCTTTTTCTTTTCCTGACATTAATAACTGGCTAGCTGACAATTTTACTTTTTCAACAGCTACTAATGGGTCAGTCCAGCAGAAATTAGCCAATGATAGTGAACAGGCTGATATTGCTGTCAACTTAAAAACCTTGGACAGTTTGTTACTTAAATTAAAGAAAACCCAGCTTGAAATTTTGTATTTCCAAGAGTGCTTAAAGCTTAAAATAGTTCCAAAAAGGCTGAGGCACTATCAATATCCTACTGGCCTTGTTGCTAATTCATTATTTCATAAGGAACTTCTTGCTTTGTTTGATCGACAAGGTTTTGAGCTATTAGTCTTGATGATAAAACATTACTCTGTGTTGGTGGACTCTTTGAGTAAACAAGTGTCTGAACTGAATGAACTGATTAGGCTTGACAATGAATTTTTTTCATTACAAATATGATTACAGTAGAATTTTTTCAAGCATTGATCAATATCGTAATAAGCTTAAAAATAATAAAACCAAGAAACTGGAAAGGGATATTAAAGCCTATAATGGGGGGGGGGGGGTTGCTTACCTCATACCGAAGTAGAGTTTCACCGTCTAACACTGGTAACAACCAACTTATTAATGACACTCCTTCTGGTGTTGGTCCTGTGTGCACTGATGATCTACCACAAACAGAACCTAGAAGGAGTGAAAGACTGCAGAACAACAATAGGTTGCTTCATTATAATTTAAGATCTAGTGACTCTATTTTGTTAGGGGCAAGACCAAAACAACCGACTGGTCAACACAATCAGAAAGTAAAGCAGAGTTTCAGGCAACACAGGACTTAAATAGGTGTTTTTCTAGTATATTATATGCTGATAATGTTTTTTTTATCGAATGTGGATTCTAATATTTCTCCGTCTGAGTCAGGGTCACCTTTAAGTGTTACTGATTCACAAGATACTACTGTTTGTGAAGAATCAATTGAGGTATTTAATAACCAGACTACTAATATACCTGTAACACTTATTAATGCTGACAGTGATTTTAAAGTTTATAATTTTTCTTCAGTGGATATCACACCAGAACAGGTCGAGTTATTTTCTAAGGGTTACACTTACGTCCCTGTGCAGAAATTAGATTTGGTCAAGACAATCACTGATGTTAAATTATTCACTAGGAAATTTAATTTTAAGTTGATGATGGGTAGTAATATCACTGGTAATAGTAATGATTTTAGAATTCCTAGTGTTTACAATCCTCCCCTACACCCATTATTGCAAATATTTGAGCTTATGTGTGAGTTGGATATTCGTCAGAGGTTTCAGGAAGTGAAGCATGCTTACACTATTGACACTAATTTAAAAGCTGAGAAGGAATGTATTGACTTTGTCAAACTATATGATGTACGTATTTGTAAACCAGACAAGGGTGGGGGGCTTGTGATTTTTGATGGTTCTGATTATAGTGAAAAGATGTCACTTGTTTTGGATAGCCCTTCCTATATTCCCAGTTCGAGATCTGAAGTTAACAGGGTCTACACTATCATCAGGAATAGCATCGAGGAAATGTATATAGAGGGAAGAATCAATCAGAAAACATTTAACTTTATGTCAACAATGTACCCTAGGCTTCCTTGTATGTTTGGGATACCAAAAATACACAAAGATTTAATTAATCCCCCCATGCGTCCCTTCGTTGACGGAAGGGGTTTTCCTACATACCCCTGTGCGAAAGTTGTTGACTCTATTTTACAGAAATATTTGGTTAATGTTAACCAAATTTGTAAGGATTCTTGGATGTTCCTTGACAAAATCAACAAGTTAGAATTTAATTCTGGTCATAACTTTCTCACAATCGACGTCAAAGATCTGTACACCAGCATCCCGCACGCTATAGCTTTAGAATGGGTTGACCAAATGTTAAGACTACATGGCAGCACTGGAAATGAGTTGGACCTTGTTTATGAGCTTTTGGATTTAGCATTAGACAATCATTTTTTCATGTTCGAGGATAAATTTTACTTACAAAAAGTCGGGGTTGTGATGGGCTCCCCTTGTGGTGCCAGTATTGCTAACATGGTTATGGCCCACTGGGAGCACCTTTTTGTTTTTAATAACTGTAAGTTTAAACAGCGAATAATTTTTTATACCCGGTACCTTGATGACATTTTTATCCTTTTGGATGGTGACAATACTGTTAGTGACCTATTGGTCGACTACTTTAACAACTCGACACAGTTTTTAAAGTTTACATCCGCATTCAGCACGGAGACCATAGCATATCTTGACATCTCTTTGACTAAAGACTACTCTATCCACAAGTTTATTGCCAGTATTTATAGAAAAAGTACATATTCCAACTCTTGTTTACATTTCTCCAGCTGTCATCCATTCCATCAGAAGCGGGCAGTAGTAAAGGGTCAGCTGGTCAGGGCAGCTTGCATTACTACTCTTGATAAGGATTTTCATGCTGAATGTGCACACTTGAGGAATATGTTCCTTCACCGTGGTTACCCAGGCGATATGGTGGATGATTTGATTGAGGAAGTCTCGAATAAACGTTTGAGACAGTTTTATAAACCAATTTTGGATAGTGAGCACATTCAGCATGAAGATGAAGAGGTTACACTTTCTGAACTGGTAATTGATTGCATTTCTGCTCCCGAGCTTAAAACACAAGGTGCCACTTTTATCACAACATACAATCTCAATAGTAGAGATTGTTTCCAGATTTTATGCAAGAACTGGGCAATTTTTAAGAGTGACAACAGTGTGTTTCATAGGGTAGGTGCCCATCCTATTGTTGTTTATAAGAGAGCTAAATATCTAAAGGCTCTTTTTGAACAACGTCCTCTTGTATGTAGTAAAATTATGGGTATGTATAAATGCCAGTCCTGTAATTATTATCAACATATCATTGAGTCTAATAGATTCAAGATTCATGACCATCAATACACCTTAAATTTTAGAGTGAATTGCAACTTGAGAATGGTAGTTTACCTAGCTCAGTGCCAGGCCTGCATAGCCTTTTATATTGGAAAAACAGAGAGATGTCTTCGAGATCGTTTAGATGAACACATTTACGCCATAAGAAAAAATAAACTTGACAATTCTTTGGCTAAGCATATTTTTTCCCATCCTGATCATAGTTTTAAATTTATGGTGATCGACCAAGTTTTTCAGAGTCCCTGTGGCGGTCCGACTACCCTAAAGTTGGAAGAACTTGAATTGGTCTGGCAAATCAGACTAAATGCTTACAATGTGCCTGGCTTAAATGAGGGCTGTTCAGTCAGCAGTATACTTAAGTTAAAGAGTCTTACTAGATGACAGCCTTTACGTATTATTATTTCAATTTAGGTAACCTGTTCCTTTTAGAACCTTATTGTATAATTGGGTCACTAATTGATGTAGTATTTATAGTACACGTGTATGTGGTTTTATTAGTCTGAAGAAGTTTGTACATTGAATCAAACGAAAAGCGCTTAATAAAACTAAGGACCTGCACTTTTTTGGTTGTGTGCCGTTTGCTTGTCTCAGTCCCTATTTTTTGGAAATACCAGTGAATCATGTTATGGCTGAGAGATTCCACATTGTAATACCACTGAATCATGTTATGGCTCAGGCACTCCACATTTTCCTGGTAGGCAATCATTTCCAGCTAGACAAGTAAGGAGTCTTCTAAATGGACAGGAGTGTGTGTGTGTGTGTGTGTGTGTGTGTGTGTGTGTGTGTGTGTGTGTGTGTGTGTGTGTGTGTGTGTGTGTGTGTGTGTGTGTGTGAGAGCATTCCACTGTGTCTGTGTTCGGGCACTGTACAAGAACTTGTTTGTGTATGGAACTGTACATTTTCATGATGCATATATGAGATTTTGTAAGCATACTAGTTTGGCTAAAATCCCTTTATTCATACATAATTTGCTGTATGTCACTATCATCACTCTGTTTCACCCACTAGTTCTCATTAGATGGTGGGCAAATGTTCTCCAGCAGAGTGTTAATGTACAGGTAATGCCCACCAAAAACAGCTCCGTGTTTGCTGTTTAGCAAGTGCAAAATTAAAAGAAACACACACACACACACACACACACACACACACACACACACACACACACACAGAAACACACACACAGTAAAGAAAAGTGCGCATGTGTCTTTGTGTGTGTGTATATGTGTGCTTGTGTGAATGCATTACATTGTAACTGAGGCTGAGTCAGACAGACAGACGAGACACCACTGACTGCAACAGACAAGTCCATCAGCACAGACAGCAATTCATTAGGAGTTATTAAACTCAATGCCTGATATTATTGATTGCTTCTAATCCTCAATCATATAATTAAAGAAAGAAAACCACTGACAGTAAGGGGGAGGGCAAAGAGTTGTAATGCTTACATTCTGTGCATTTATTTCATTCATTCATTCATTTGCAGAGAAGGAGAAATCTGACAATAAATGTCTGTTATGTGCTGTGTTTGTGTGTGTGTGTGTGTGTGTGTGTGTGTGTGTGTGTGTGTGTGTGTGTGTGTGTGTGTGTGTGTGTGTGTGTGTCTAGACATTAAATACTTATATAACTATTATTTTGGGTGTAATATACTTCCTCCAATGAAAACTACATAAATTAAGTTTGAAACATTAGGCAGAGGAACTATTTTTCAAGACAATATAAAAATAATATAGTATTAAAAAAATTTCAAAATAATTTAAGAGATAGCCCATTCTCTAAGTGCATTAATGCCTGCCAGGGTTTGTGTTTTTTGGAAATAACACCCTTCTACAGGTGTAGAGGCTCTCCAAACACCCTGGCACTGCATTATTTCCACAATAACACAAATCCTGTTGGGCATTATTGCTTGCTAAACATCTCCTGCTTTATACTCTATGCCACTGTCATGGACTTTCTTTAAATATAACTCTTCACTCCACCTTACAGAATGTTGGAATTCAGTCATTTCACTTCTGTAAAGAAACCGTCAGTACTGGCAAATACATTTTATAAAGAATTATATGTTATTTGTATATCAAATTGATTTTGGACAGATGTTTGTGTTGAAAAATGTTTTTGTAAAGCTGCTTGTGTTAAGAATGCACCAACAGTGTACCCTATTAGACAGAGAAAGAAATATACATGTATTATTGTAACTGTTTAAATGTATATGTTTTAACAGAGGATACTGGAAGATAAGGGGTTAATCTCAATCCACCTAACTTTGAAAATACAGGAACAAACCACTTGCTGACAAACAGGATAAACGCCCAGTGCTCCAGAAAAACTTAAATAATATTAATGAAACCAAAAGGAGCAACTAGGCTGATGCAGAGTCACAAGTAGAAATGAAAGGCAAAATCCTCAGGTTAAATCCAAATGAAAGGCAAAATCCTCAGGTTAAAATCCAACTTTAATTCCACTGCAGGTCAGATAAGCGCTTTCACTCATTCATTTGAGCTTCATCAGATCATGTAACAAAGACCTTCAAGTACATAGGCTACATTTATACAGTTAAAACATCTCCTATTGGCTGCTTCTTGTTACATATTCATGAGTTAATCTAAGCTTAAAGATATATGCACATATAAACATGCTAAGATGTATAAAATGACGAAGTGAATATAAAAAACATATAAAAAACATATAAAAACTCTCCATGAACACTCAAGATGTTCTAATAAATATGTATATATAAATATATATATCAAAAGAAATCTATTTCAAGGGGTAAAACATATATGTTCCATCATTTATTATAAAATCTACAAACATTCCTCCGTTTGTTTAACATAGGTTTAATGGAGGCTCTCTCATTGAGACCTAAACCCCTATCTGCTCTCAATCTAACTATCCACATACTCTCCTTACTCTCAGTATGGTTCCTGATGTCACCTCCTCGTATACTGGGTTTAATATTCTCAAGAGCTCTAAATAGGAAATAATGTTCAGGACCTGCTTGGGCTACGTGCTTAGCTAAAGCATTGTGAGGTGAAGCCTTCCTAATGTGGTAAAGATGTTCTCTTATCCTGTCTTTAAAATGACGATTGGTTTTGCCAACATAAAATGCATCACATATTTGGCACACTGCCAAATAAACTATATGAGTAGTATCACAGGTAGCTACAGCACGTATGCTAAAGTTAGTGTGCATGTCAGGATGTTCAAAAAATGGACTGGGGTCAAGAGAATTACAATAATTACAGCGTCCACATGGTTTTGTGTGTTCAAGAGGCATTGACCATTCATCCCTTTTTGAATAACATAACATTCTCCTTAAATTTAATTTGTTCCTATATAAAAAGGAGGGTTTAGTCCCCACAAGTTTACAGATGGTGTCATCAGTACAGAGAATAGGCCAGTGTTTCGTAATAATATTCTTGATTGCTGGACAATCAGTACTATATGGTAAAGAAACCCTTACATGAGTTGATCTCTCATCTCTACCATTGTCTATTGTAACGGATCCACCAGTAATAACTGGTCCAAAATAAGGGGCTGCTCTGTTCAGTCTAAGTTTATTGACATCTAAGAGGTTGGACTCAATCTCTTGTGAGCTATAGCCCCGTTCTTCTAGCCTTATCTTGAGGTCACTCACTTCATTTAGGAAGCCTTCTTCTGTGGCATTTAGCCTAGAGGTTCTCATCCCCTGGCCTCTAATGATATTCTTAAAAATATGCTGTGGGTGCATACTATCATGCTGTAATAGAGTATTAAAATAGCAAGGTTTCCTATAGACACCTGTATTAATCAAACCACATGCTAACTTTTCTATATACAAGTCAAGAAATTCTATCTTCTCTCTAGAGTGATTCATACTGAAGGTTAAATAGCCAGTGAGGTTGTTCAATATAGTATGGAACACGAACAAATCATCAACACTGCCTCTCCATAAAACAAAACGCCATCCACGAAATGTCTATAAAAGTTACATGTTGTTTAAACATTTCTAAATTAAAGAGACTCTCAAATTCCCAAAATGCCAAAAACATGTTTGCATAGCTGTTGGCACAAGGTGTGCCCATGGCTACGCCACCTCGCTGTTGGTAAAACTTGTTGTCATAGGTGAAAAGATTGTTATTCAAAATGAGTTCAAGGAAATGTACAATGAGGTCTACTTTAACTGATGTATATTCGCTATGTAAGAGTAGATACTCAGTGATATAAATCAGGCCTATATTATTTGGTAACACAGTAAACAAGGACTTGATGTCAAACGTTACAAAAATCAAGTTATCAACGTCACAAATGCCACCTAAGCAGTCATACAAATCTGTTAAAAACTGTTTGGAATCTTTCAGTACAACTTTGTTCTTATTTAATATAGGTCGCAAATGTTTCTCAACATAGACAGAAAGGTTTTCAGTGATCCAACCCTGACCAGACACTATGGGTCTCATTGGTGGGTCAATGGAGTCTTTGTGAATCTTAGGTAACCCATGTATTGTTGGTACAAGTGGATTCTTAACAAAGAGATAGTCAAACAATTCTTGATCCAAGATATCACCTTTCAACATATCTAATAACATATTGCTTACGTGACTAATAGTGGCTTGCACTATTTGTTCGTTAACTTGTAAATAGAAATCATCTTCCAAGAGTTTAATCATAGCATCATGATATTTGCTAGTGTCCATAACTACTATCCCACCACCTTTATCAGCTGGTTTGATGGTTATGGACTGTAATGACTGAAGTTTAAGTAAGCTAGTCTGCTCCCTCTAGTCAAATTACCATTCTTCCTATATTTCTTTAGAGAAAATATTCATACAAATCATCCTCAGTTAGTTTCAAATATGCCTCAACTAACGGATGATTAGGTGGGACAAAGTTGCTAAGCTTCTTAAACTTTGGTGGTCTAGTAACGTTATTGTCTGTCAATTCACTATCAGTTTTATCATGAAATAGCAGTTTAAGCATAAGATTTCGACAGAAAAGTCTCATGTCTACTACAGTGTCCGTAAAGTTACTGTGTGCACTTGGTATAAAGTTTAGGCCTTTACATAATAATTTCTCATCACATTCAGTCAACAAATATCCTGAGATGTTATGTATCATAGAATCTGCTGGTATCAAAATTTCAGCTGTATCTAATTTACTTTGTTCTTCCACATCTTCTTTATTGTCTGATGTGGTACATACTCTTCTGATAATTTGCGTTTCTGTCTCCCCCTGCTCATAGAGCGTTCCCTTGTTATATTCTTGTCCTTTTGGACTGGGAGGGGAAAAGGGAGCTCACTTACTACTCCTGTAGTGATGGTGGTATGTACTTTGTGAGGTAACTTGGATCTCACTATGCCATCATCTACTAACAACCTCTTATTGATCGGTCCCTTCACAACATGTACTGCTGGATATAAGTTAGTTCTGTCTGCAATATTATTCACAGTAGTAGGCTGACTAACTTCTTTATTATTTGTATTAATAGAGCTAGATCCACTCTCACTATGTAAAATAGTAATTACATCATCAGTATCATTGGAAGTAGTAGTGTTTTTTATATGTTTTTTATGTTCACTTTGTCATTTTATACATCTTAGCATGTTTATATGTGCATATATCTTTAAGCTTAGATTAACTCAAGAATATGTAACAAGAAGCAGCCAATAGGAGATGTTTTAACTGTATAAATGTAGCCTATGTACTTGAAGGTCTTTGTTACATGATCTGATGAAGCTCAAATGAATGAGTGAAAGCGCTTATCTGACCTGCAGTGGAATTAAAGTTGGATTTTAACCTGAGGATTTTGCCTTTCATTTGGATTTAACCTGAGGATTTTGCCTTTCATTTCTACTTGTGACTCTGCATCAGCCTAGTTGCTCCTTTTGGTTTCATTAATAACTTTGAAAATAGTTTGAAATTAAATTACCTGGCTTAGGGCATAATGATAGTCCCCGGGATTCATGAAGCTTGCACCAGGTGCAGGCGTAGCGTAGGCGATCTAATGCCAAATATGGCCGCCGAGCGATTCAGGTACGATCTTATTCCTCGTGCACTATCAGCATACGCCAGAGCTGCACAGCTCTCGGCACATGTATGTTAATCACCCCATGAGCAGTAGTGCAGCATGCAAATGAAGGTACATAGTGATTCATGAAATGGTGCATGTGTAGCGTAAGCATACAGAAATGTAAACCAAAAAAAGGGCTTACATTTTTTCAAACATAACATCGGAGCCATGAAAGTGGACCAAACTTACGTATTACAAAGTTAGCATATGCCAATGGCTAAATATACAGCCAATGGCATAAGAAAAACAAGCACAACACATAAAAAAATAACATTTAATGTCATTGCCACACTAACGCAAAGTACAACCTCAGGGCATGTATGCCAAAACGGGAACACAAGGAAAATATATATAGATGTCATAAAATTGCAATGTAACACAAATCATGATTTTGCCATAATAGTCAATGGTATGCATGCTACACCACAACCAAGGCACAAGGGTTGCTAAGGGTCTGTGACAGTGTTTGGCATGGTAACTATGAATTAGTAGTAAATGCCATGCAAATGAGGCAAGTAATACTGAATCGCAAACGCCTTTCCGGCATAAGGCTGTACCACACGGCATAGCAGTATAACACTGAGGAGTGACCTGGAGGTATACATGACATCAGCAGAGGGGTGTGCCACCGTAGCTGCAAGCACATTGGAGCATTGCTAATCCGGATTGCCCGTTGCTAAGAAGAGCCGCAGGATAGAGGTGTGGATGTAGCCATAGCTTTGCTTAGCTGAGAGCACACAAGGTGACAGAAAGCACATGTGTACACAGATGACAACGTGCTCGAAACCCGGTAAACGGCTGTGCGCGGCGCATACCACAGCTGAAACAGGAAGGTTACGGGAAGACAATAAGGAAATGCTGCACTAGGGTAATTGGAGTGCAACTGAGTAATTAACACCTATTAACTCACAGTGGGCTATTGACTTTAGCTAACACGGTTGCTAGCAGCAACCTGCAGAACAGGAAAGGGGAGGTGCCAGATTGCAAAGAAAAGGGAACTGTCACAGCAGAGCAATGCAAACCTGCAGTAGATCGGCTATAGAACAAATTTCACAACACAATCCTGGGTTGGGAAAGTACAAAACAAGAAAGCAGGCTGCTGGATGCATGCCTGACAATGGGAGGGGAATCGGTTTGAAAAGTGAAGGCAAGGGCAAGAGGTGATCCATGGCAGCCAAATGTAATTCAGCACCAAAGGCACCACAATAGCAGTACCTGTAGTAAAACACATAAGTAAGATACCCTGCAGATTGGATTGTACATACACACCCTATGACATGATCAGCTTCCAAAGCACAATAGTATAAAGTGTGAAGGCACCTCACAAACACTTGTGTATTCCTAAACACTGCACCATCGGTGTAAACAAATGGGGAACCTTTACAATGTACATGTTGGGAGCTACCGTAGCTGTGATTCATCAGCATGTGTTGGAGACTGAAGGTGGTGTGGAGGATGATGTTGACAACCACCTCAGGCACTGGAGGAGGAGAAGAGTGTTCAGACCAGGGGTAACCTACCAGGGGCTAGATGATCTGGAGATAGTAGAGCATTACAGGGTGGACAGAGACATCATACAGCAAATCGCTGAGCTGTGCCGGCCACGCCTCAGACCCAGAAACAACAGAGGGGAACCCATCCCAGTGGAAATGAAGGCATGTGCAAGCTTGAGAATACTAGCCACAGGTACCTTTCAAAGGCCAACTGGAGATATCATGGGGATCTCACAGGCATCAGCATCCAGGGTACTCCACCAGTTCCTGGATGCCATGTTACCACATGCCAATGAGCATATATACTTCCCCCGAACTCAGGAGGAGTTGGCCAGCAATATGCACCTCTTCCACCATGTGGCAGACTACCCGGAGGTACTGGGTGCAATAGACTGCATGCACATACATATTAAGTCACCACCCGGTGAGCATGGTAGGCGCTACATAAACTGAAAGGGATACCACTCCATCAACTGCCAGGTCATGTGCAATGCCCAGGGCATTATCATGGATGTGTGTGCTGGCAGCCCTGGAAGCTACCATGAATCCAAATCTGGCATGTCTCACAGCTGTACCAGGTATTTGTCGGGGGGACATCCCATATGGCCACCTTGTGGGGGATGCTGGCTAGGCACTGGAGCCGTGGATGATGACTCCCATCAGAAATGCACACACACACATGCAAGAATGCCATAATGAGGCACACGCACAAACCAGAATCATCATAGAGCGTGTGTTTGGGATGCTGAAATCACGGTTCCATTGCTTGGACATATCTGGTAGAGCCTTGCAGTACTCTGCAGGCACATGTGCCCACATCTTCATAGTATGTGCCATGCTACATAATATGATCCTGCAGAAACAGCTGCAGCAGGGACATAATGGTGAAGGCCCTCACAGCCCACAGCAGTTGCCAAGGGCACCACAGGCACAGAGGGATTCAGACCACAAACAACCTGTGCCAGCCCCAGTAGGCAGATGGAGGCATGCCCAGTATGCCCATGTCTTGGCAAAGAGGGAACGTATAGCAAATACACTGACAGTGTAGGCCCCAATGGACTGATACACTTCTCCACCTGCACACACAGTAAAAGGGATGGCACACACGCACGACCACCTGTAAATTGTCATGTATAGGTGGTCTACTGAGTGCATCCTACATAGGCAGCCCTCAACTATTGCACACACAACTGCTATTGGCACAAGGTAAGTCAATACCTGAACAGTAAATTAAGCTAACAGCATGTGTTGATACTGTATGTATAGGTTCCTAGGTACATCGGTAGGTACATGCCTAATTGTCAGAGGCCATTCATAAGCCTAGCCAAAATGTGTCTGCTGTCACAACCCCATTGATTAACTAACTGTCCCTCTGTGGAGCAGAGCCAATTGTGGGATCCCTGGGGTGTAACCACTGTTCCCCATCCACTTTGCAAAGATTCCCTGGTGTGTTAGTGAGGGACTCCATATAATGTAATCAGAGGTGTAGTTCCAAAGCATGGGGAGTACCCATGACAGGTATCTTTCACCCCAGCATTCTCCAGTTATGGTTGTGGCAAGGTGTAGCACATTACAGTGTGTGGCTCACTGTGACATGGATTCCCATAGCTGGAGCACATCCATTAAGCATCACTTGGACATACCATTAATAGGTATCATCCATATGTAAACTAACTGAGTTACACATTTGTTTGCAGTATGGAGGAACAGCCATAGTACAGTCTACATACTAAACACCATAGCACTTGTATGTATCCCAGATGCCTCAGTGGTAAAGCCACTGACTGTCTCATGCATGGTCCCGGTTCCACGACCTGCAAGGGCTGTTACCTAATTTTGATGTCCCGAATAATGGATGTTAGATGCAGGTCATTAGAGCATGTTTAAGCACGTTAGTGGGTTTTTGCGCCAGTAAGTGCAGGTAAGTGTTGTTTAAACATGACTACATGGATATGCACAACACAGGTCTAACCTTTGCTGAATATCATGCAGATCACGGGCAAAGCTGCCCAGAACTGCTGAAATGTGCATTATTTACCCTTGTACTAATAGTGCCTGTTCTGAGAGGTAAAACGACCACTGCCAGGAGTAGAACACGCAACCATGTACACAATCTTCACAATAACCTACCACTAAGCTACCTGAGATGTACCAATGGCAGGTGTGTATTGTGACAGGTTAAAACACAAAAGGGCGGAGTTCGGGAAATAGTATACACCACCATGTACCCAACGAAAGGTGTATTCTCTCTCTCTCTCTCTCCATATATATATATATATATATATATATATATATATATATATATATATATATAATATAGAGGGAGAAAGGGTGATAAAGAGATATATGTCGATATATATGGATATACATATATATGCAAATATATAGATAGGTTAACATTACATATATATATATATATATAGGAAACTACCAAATGCTGAATGCTTTACATACCGACGCACGTAATCACGAGGCTTAAAAACAGAAAGACCACAGTACCGGAACACCAGACCCGCGAGTACTATTATCACGATGTTAAGGGACATTTTGTTAGTGCTTCTGGTGCTGCGGTTCAGGTAGGTACTGTGTTTAAGTGTGTTTCTGATTGCTGTAGTGTGTAAGTGTGTGTTCTGAATGTGGTGTATGTTTCCGGGGGACTGTAATGTGTGTGTGTGGGTTTGCTTTGTGTGTCTGTTTCTGCTATCTCGGAGGTAGATTATTAAATTGTGGCAAAAATATGAAATGTACAGTATTGTAGGTAGATATGTCTAACATTTTACATAGCATTACTGTTATGTTATGCAAACATCAGGTATGTCTATACTGGCATGTACAATACACAATAACAGAATACATATGACTTGTAGTCACCAGACAGTGTATCAGCATGATAGCTAATTGAAATGGAAGAGCTAGTCAATTATACATGCACAAAGGACATGTAATAGCTTCATAGGTTCATAGTTAGGTACTATGCTGTCTGGCCAAGGCCATTCGTAAGCCTAACTACATTGTTTTCACTTGCGGCACCTCCCTAGGTTAGTGTCCTGTGCCTGTGAACAGCAGAGCCATTAGTTTCCTGTGCCTCTGTGCAGCAGAGCCACTGCAGTGATCCCTGGTGTACGTCTGTCTCCCATCCACCCATCGAGGTATCTCTTGAAGAGTGCTAGTGAGGGTCCCTGCCTGATGTACATAGGAATAATGTTCCAAAGCATGGTGAGTGTTCGGGTCAGGAATGTATCCCTCCAGCACATCCTAGTCATTGTTGCATTTAGGTACATATCCCAGAGCATGCAGCTCTCAGTGGCTTTTGCTTATGTGGAGCATATCCATCAATATTGTTTTGGACATGGGCCATGTATGTTCAGCAGAGATCACCTCTAAGTATGCGGTATGTAAACAAGTACAGTTGGGGTTTCTGTACTTGGGCTGCATACGTCATCCTTCGAAGGTCAGTATTCCTCTTGGTGTGGTAATGTTGTGGTATTTAAAGCCATTGCTGTTGTCTCGTAAGGTACATCTCAAATGGGGTGTTGTACCCTTTAATGTGTTTCATATGTTATGAGTAGAGAGGCACAATGGTTGCCTTTGTTCTGGCTACAAACCCATTAGAGATTAGGGTGGCCATGTAGAAGGATATCCACACCACCTTGGCAATATGGTTATCAAAGGAGTGAATGCTATCTACTTGGGTTCTAAGATCCCTTATTATGTCTTATGTATGTAAGGGACTACCACCTATGTGATAGTCCACGGGTGATTGGTGTAATCCAAAGAGGATGTCTATGCACCTTGTGGCATGCAGCTTGTGGCCATGTTATTGACACCAGGTATCCGATACAGTGACACCCTTATGGAGGATGTCTGTATCAGCTATCGATCAATCATGGTCTCTAGTTTGCAGTCATCTGCAAACCTATACAGGCTAAGTCCTCCTGTGCTAGCCTGTACCTCAGAAAAGCATATACCGAACATGAGGGGCCCTATGACCGAGGACTGGGGGATGACAATTGTAACTGATTTACAGTAGGAACTAGGGTATGCTACCTTCACTGTGTGGGTTCTCTGTCTATGAGCCACTTTGCATAACATCTCATGACATAGGGGTTAATGTGCAGGTGGATGTGTATGTTGACAATACCAGAATGGGGAACAGTGTTGAAAGCCTTTGAGAGGTCAAGGTAGGCTGTGTGGACCTCCTTACCCTCATCTAATGCCTTGGTAACTGTCTCAAAAGACTCCACCAGGTTTAGGAGGCATGGTCTGGCCCTAACAAATCCAAACTGGGTGGGATCAAAGGTTTGGAGGCCACCAATGTCTCTGTCAATGAGATCCACGATGATGTGCTCCATAGCCTTGCAGAACAATCTAGTTAGGCGTATAGGGCAATAATCCCCCCCGGTCCATTGTGGTGCCACCTTTGTGGAGTGTGATAACTGTTGCTGTGTGCCATTCAGGGGCCACAATGCCTGATGCAAGGCTATTAGAGAATATGGTGCTCAAGTGGGGAGCCATTTTGTTCTGAAGTTCGTGGAAATCGCAGCCTGGGATGTTGCACGGTCACATGGATGCTGTGTTCCTGGCTTTAGAGAGTGCAGCTTTGAACTGTGTAGTTGTGATCGCAGGGACTCTACATCATTCCTGTATAGATATGGGCCCTTTAGGGTGTGAGAGGGGTGTAAAGTTAGCACTGAACCTATCTGCCAGGATGTTGCCAGTCGGTTCTGTAATGTTCATGCCTTACTGCTGTATGTCAGAGCAGATGTGGGTATCGCCATCAAGAGTGCTGACATACCTCTAGAATGCTTTGTGGTAGTCCTTGGAATTAGTCATGGTTATGTTTACGTAGCTAGCTTTGGGGAATGTGATAAGGGATCTCAGATTCTTACTGAGGCTGACCAGGAGCTCCTCCACTCATGGGATTGTACTCTACTTTGCAACAGTCTCGTCCTTCTGTTGTACATTATGTCCATGGCAGTGGACCACCAGAGTGGCGTCCATTTTCTGGTGGGTGCCATCATGGTTCTGTTTGGGATAGCATGATCCATGCAGTCATGTCAGTGCTAATTAAGTGCAGTTGTGTATGATTCAGCAGTTGTAACTGTATTGTCCATCTGCACAGGTGTCATGCCGTTTACTACTGCTGCCATAAGAAGCCTGAAGTTGGCTTTGTAGAAATATTGTACTGTGTTTTCCGTAAACGGTGTGGTGCCGGGATGTGGATAAAAGGTGATTAGCATATGTTCGGATCTGACCAACGAGGAGATAACCCCAGGTGTGGAACACCAATCACACATGTTGGTAATGACCAGGTCTATGATATTGTTGGCCCTGGTGGTGGTGTGGATAGGTTGATCCAGGCGATTGGAGGTTATGAATCCCAGAAAGCGTTGGCCTAATGTGTTGGTACATTAGTAGGTATGAGTATTGATAAAGGGTTTGTACCTGAAAGCTTTGCTATTAAACGGGTGTGTTTCAGCGTATTTTAGTGTTTGCTTATTTCTATCGTTGGCAGCTGGTTGGACAAATTAGTAGGTATCCCAGTTAATGGTGGGGTAGTGTGAGTCGCACATCAGTAGTGTCTGTTTGAACCCTACTTTCCAGTACACCAAGAAGTGAGGACCGTTATCTATGAGGTATGGTGTGGGATCTGTAGCAAGCTACAATTTGTATAGCAGTTATGGCCAGAGTTAGTTGCACTTGGATTACCTCTGATGCATTTTGCTAAGCAATCAGCCTGGAGGTGTGGATATCCTTGGGAAATATGGACACACCTCCGCCGTGGGTGTTCTGGTCCTGGTTACATGACTGAAAGGTGCGGTATGAGTAATAGCCTGGTAGTGCAGGGGTGCTCTCAGGAGCCTAGAAGCAGGTCCCAGTCACTGCACAGATATCGAAGTGGTCCATTACAAGGAGTGACTCGGGTGAGTGCATTTGATATGAAGACATCAAGCATTGAGTAGCATTACCCTCAGGTTTTAATTGCCTGTTCCTGTTATGGGGGTGAATATGTTATTTGAACTGTGCCTAAAACGGGCACTATAGGAGCAGCAAGAGCCTTAGCCATTATCCAGAATCCCAAGACCAACAGGTGCAGGCCATCTGTGCCAAAGCATCGTGTTTTGTCGACCATGTCATTTAAAGCAGACAGATACTGGATACCCTTGGAATGACACCAAAAACATAGCCAATTGTTGAAGTAAATCATTTTGTCCTTGTACTGCATTATTAGTCTGGACGATGGCAGAATGCTACTCAGGGCTAGGGCGATACCTGCCTGGGCTACAAGATCGGAGAGCTATAAAATGTCTCTTTACATGTAGTCCAGGAAGGTACATCTCAGGGCATTCACACTAACATAGAGAATGACACAGTCATATTGTACCTGTTGAAGAGTGACCTGAGTGCATAGGTTATGTTATGGATCCTGTTACCTGACAGGCAGCTGACAGTAACTATCACCTTGTGTAGCCTGCTGAGTGGGACATCAGTATGACTGCCTATTGAGTCACCTATGAGTAGTGTGTTGGGTATGTTATATCGCCCTATTGGCTGTGGTTGATGGGCACACTGAGTCTGTGAGCTATAAGTAATTGGTGTTGTGTTTTGGGATGGGGCTGCCTGCATTTCTGGAGTTCTCTGTTGCCTAGACAGAGTAGTATTGAGAGGCTCCACAAATGTTATAGTCTTACTATGTGTGGCCTGTGGTGGTGGAGATCTAGTGAGACTATGTGATGAGTGTGGTGTGGTGCAAACGTTTAACATCCCCACATGATTGTCAGGCTCAGTCTGGGTTGGAGAGAGCTTTACCTCCAGCATGGCTAGATATATGCATCACCCACAGGTTGTAGTGTTGTATGTTAGGAGGGGAGTATTGACTGTGTACACGAGACAATTTCTGTATTGCCTCATGATGCCCATATTCATCATATAGACAGGCGATAATGCTGGGAATTGACACTTGGACATGCCTGAATATTTAACTATTTCCCACTAGATATATGAGGAAAGTGTGTACAAGAGCTGTTTTACTCTAAGCAAGATGGAAATGTAAGTACAAACAGTGTTTACCTGTAGGTAATGAGGAGGATTGAGTGCTATAGTAATTAGTAGCTCATGAAGTGCTTACATGTTCTTAACAAGTGCTGAGTATGAATAAGCAATACAAATAACATAAACACACTGCCCCCCCCAAACAGGTACACAATCACATATCCATGAACACTACAGAGCCCCTGTAACCATAACTATGATGGCACAAGGTGCACTCAGGCTGCATGGGACCTGTCCACATCCCTGGTTGTATCATACACATATGGCAAAATAGTTTACTCTACAAATGTACATCATTTAAAACATAGCTTCATGTCAGTCTGTGAAAACACTGAATGGTACACACCAACAGTTATCACAACCCACAAACTGGAGACACCACTCATAATGGGAGTCACTGCACTACTACCCTGCTGAGTCTGGTCTGAAAGTCCATGAACCTTAATCAACGTATATGTTGTTAACAGTACAGATGTAGATGACAGTACAGATGATTTCTCACTGCATATCATACCTGTGACAGGTCATAGGACATCATCACCCATACTGTGTTCCACCTACACTCAGTATACTAGATGCACCTTTGTATGTCACAGGAGTGTTCTGCCAATGGACTGTTGACAGAACCAACACTACAAAAGGTGTCTGAGTAATATGTGCAAATCACATCAGTGGCAGCTACAGTAAAACAGGGTTAATTTGTTGTACTCCCCCACATTGTAGCCATTACCACACAGACAAATGGGAGGAATCTGCCTATGTAAGTATGTGAATGGCTATGACCTAGGAGCAATAGCTAACTCAGTGTTGTGGACAACATACAGAAGGGGCTTTGTGGGTGAGGTGTGTGACATATGTGCACAATTTGACAGCTGCATATTGCATTGTCATCACTAAGTTAATAACCCTGTACCTATGAACTACCACCTAGGCAGCGGTCAACATAATGGACACTGTGTGTAAGGGATGCTGCTGTGCAGTTTACCTCCCTGAGCTAGTGACGTCACCAAGCCTATTAGGTAGTCATAAGAGGCAACCCTAGTCATGACAGGGTGCCATCCATGAACATGGAGAGCATTGTACAGCCATACTCATCACTCAAGTGACCAATATTGGATCACATATCACCTTTAAGGGGTATTGGCCATGTTTGGATGGCCGACACCAGCCTTCACAATCCTTATCTCAACTATGTAGCATGATGCCTACCCTGCATAAAGACATGTCCAACACTGTGATGTTGGACATGCTACATGTACATATCCTGATCTGAAATACATACGTCATGGACATCCACCTTCCTAGTACAAGGATCGCCACATGCTGGACAGATCCTTGTGCCATACATGTTACATACTCCTGCCATGCTATGCAACCCTGTCCAGCAAAGCTGCACATTTCACTTCTGTCAGACATGGTGTGATGACCACATGGTAGATGTATCATTAACCGTGTGAATCAGTTATGTGGCACTGCTTCACCTGGCGCCAAAAACACAGCTGTCAGCTACAGCTAGGTAACCTCACCTAGGCTCATACATGGCCCAGGGCATACAGACTACTAGATGACCTTGGCCGTACATGCTATAGTTGATAACCATCCCTGCAAATACCATCAGACTAGCCAGTGTCCCATGTGTATCACATGTGCAACACAGGCGATACGTGGCAGGATGTTGAACTGCTGTACAGTGCTGTGTAGATGTATATAGCAAAACACATGCATGTAAAGGCTTCCATGTGCATGTGTGCATTGTCACAGGTCATGTCCGGTAAGGCAGTGTATGTGTTTATATGTGACATATACATAGCATCAAGGTCGACAGCATTAATGTGGACACATCCAGGCATATTGTGATAGGTAAAAACACCAGTACAGGCAAACAGGCATGCTCACATCAAGACAGCATCCACATGGAGTATGAGCAATGTAATCAGGTGACACACATATATGGTGATAATTGGGTGTCACATGGGTGTGACACAAACATGTCAGTGGTGTCAGTGTCATGATGATTTGCAAAGACAACTAGCTGCATCTCTGTGCATCTCTGAGATACTGTGACCTGTTTCCATCAATATGTCTTCCAGATATGCCGTGAGCAAGGCTCCCAGCCTATACCCACTTGGAGGATGAGGCCCTTATACCTTACCTCTAAGACAACTATGATGTCCTGTTTAGCCATATGCCACAGGATGCACAGCAGTGGGATGACCTGTGGCAGGAGCATCACAGGAGGGTTAATGATGTGGGTGGCCATAACTGCAAATACCAGCAGGTGTGCAGACACTGCACGGACCTGATCAGACATGCAAAACAGCATGCAAAAGCAATTGCCAGGGAACAAGGTGCAACAGGTGGTGGGCCACCAACCCAGTCTCCACTCACACGTATCGAGGAGCTACTGGCCAACCTGTGGACACCGTCAGAACAGCATCCACAAGCCTTAGCTGACATCGTGGAGGTGGGTGTCTCTCAACCACCGAGCCTGGAGTTGCCTGGTAAGTCACTACTGCACATATGACTATTATATCCGATATAGTTGCATGTGTCACTGTACAATATGTAATGTAACATCATATGCAAGGCATGTATACACACATGCAGCATACTATAGTATGCTACTCTGTGTATGCACACATGCGCATATTCCATAGTATATCCTATTGTACTGGCGAATGTGTTAACATGCACATTGCACCCTGTAGCTGTCATACAGGTGTGGATAATGATTATACTGCTGTGTCACCCCTATATCGGTACCTCTGGCATTCTGCTAAGACAGCAATCTGTTGCAGGTGAGACAGTTATAAGTATCAGGGATGTTAATGCACAGATCTATTCGCCATGTGGCCAGTTAACACATGTATACATAATGTATGGTCTGGTCACAATATACAGGTCGCATCTGCAATCCATCACACTGGCTACCCATGTGCAATATTTACAAACTAAGTGAAACATTGACATGAAAGCTCAGAAACTGTCATTGTTAGATGTGTGGACATCTGTGCATAAAATGGTGGAGGTGTTGTTCAATGTAGGAACATGTACTATACATCAGAACTGCACATGTGGGGTACACAAACAGTACTACACAGTGAGCTGGAGTATGGGCAGCCCGCAAGATTCACCATTGTGGATGATGCCCCTGCTATGAGCGCACACATTGTGATGTGCCATCTGACATGGCCATGACATGTAGTGGGCCGGCTGCAACATTGTCTCACTATCCCATAAAACATACCCCACATACCAAACATGCAACCCTTTGTCTGCATAACCCTGTGGACAGTGGAATATATGACATCTATGGGTGTATGTCATATGGAACAACACAGACATGTGAGATAGATGGCCATCACAACCGTTTGGCCAACACATGTTCACACATGGCCATGGAGGATGGCCAGTGACATGTAGCAACACACAGTAGATGTGATGTGATGTGTTTGTATGTACACTCTGTTGTACATTGGCTACACATGGTCCAACTATAGCCTTTGTTGAATGGTGATATTGCAGATGTGGAACACTGGACATCCTACAGGCCTGTGCACAGCTTGTGGAGGTGTAACATCATTCGACCACATAAGATGTGTTGAACATCATGACTGTGTCACAGCATGACAGTAGTCACCTATACAGCATCCACATACATACACAGATAACCACATCAGGCAACAGATACAGTACATTTCCCTTGCTGCTGTTGGACATCACTGTCAGCCATGCACCTCATGTGTGTGGTACACTAATGTCATGTGGGACATGGTGTATTGACAAGTCTGCCATGTGTGGACATGGTTGCCAGGCAGCTAAAATATGGTTGCAGATGTGCAGGGGTGTTATCCGTATGGCCTTCAGTGACCTGTGTCACACATTCCACATCATGGTTTAGTGTGTATACACCTCAGCAACGTGGGTCACAATCCACAGTATATATGTATTGTGAATGCACATAGTCATGGCTATGCACTGTGTCTGTAATTCACACTGTATAGCAATAGAGATGCCTCATGATTCCATGCAATGGCACTGTGTCTGTACTTCACACTGTATAGCAATATAGATGCCTCATAATACCCTTAAATGGTCATGCACATCTGCTGAATGTGCATTTTATCTGTAGGGTGGACAGACAACACTGCAATGTGACACCATTACCCCCACTGTATATGTGACAGGACACCATTGTGTTAAACATGTATGCATGTCAATGCACATGTCAGCAGATTACATGTCATACTACATGTTAATGTCAAGGTCATATGCCACACATCAGCCTTGTGTACTGTTAACCTGTGCTGGTCCACATGGTGTAACTCAGGAATGCATGCTTACTACCATGATTGTGTGAAATGCATGGCTTCTGCTATGATACATGCATGCTGTTGCATGCAACCCAGGGATGTATGATAACTGCCACTATTATTGTCTGAGCTGCATGCCATCTGCTGTATCACATGCATGTTGCATGCCTTCTGTCAAATCACATGCATGGTGTGTGTCTGTGTGTGTATATGTGTGTGTGTGTGTGTGTGTGTGTGTGTGTGTGTGTGTGTGTGTGTGTGTGTGTGTCTGTGTGTCTGTGTGTGTGTCTGTATTGTAATGTAGAGTCTTTGTTTGCCTTCACAGGTGATGTAGGTGTATTACCCTCCTGCGGTCCATCTGATGTTAGTGTCCCCACAGACTCTAGCAGTGATGATGAACATATGCTTGAGGCACAGGCAGGGTTGTCAGGGGCTGAATCTGTGCCATTGGTTGCCATTCCACCTATAACCCCCTCATCCCCACACACAGATCTCATGCCAACACATGCCGCATCACCAGTGGCCACAGAGGAAGGACAGTTAGCATGTAGTAGCTTGGAACAGGAAAGTGTGGTGGCTACGGGAGGTGTGTATTCACACCATGGTGTCAGGCAAATGACTGGAGATGGGCCACACGGGCATGTGCCCAGTGCTGCTCAGAGGAAGACCTCTGGCCGACATGCCCCTGCAGGACAGAGCACAGCAGCTGGTGTCACCAGACACATGTTTCAGACTGTAATGGCGGCACAGGCACTTGCTGAATGGCAGAACAGAAAAGGGCAGAGGCTTCAGAGGGCTGCTATCTGTTCTTTAAATGGCGAAATCCAGGCATTGGCAAATGCTCATCAGCAGATTGATGAGGTTTTGGACAGACGATTGGGTGACATGGTTGGAATCCTTGACCATGGCATGACAATCCGTGAGCATGAGCTGTCTGTCTGTGCTGGAACATCTGGTAGGAGTGAGGCTTAGGTCATGTGGATGTAGGCCAGCTACGTCACCTGGTGCAGGTCTATGTGAATGAGCTACCTCAAATGCCCACTCACATAGTGGTGGTAGCAGCAGCAGTGCAGCTGGTGCTACACTGTTCACACTAGGACACAGCAGGCCACCTGCACTTGGCCCTGGATGGTCCCAATGGGGACACGGTTCCAGTGGACATGTGTCATCAGACAGTACCCAATCTGCACATCTGCCTGGTAGTGCCTGTGCAACCCCTGGCAGGCACAGGTCACGTGGCCATGGTCAGACACTGTGAGCTGTAAAACCTGGTCTGTATAGTCTGGAGCTGTCAATAATACCCCTGTGTAGGCCAGACACATGGCAGAACTGTGTGCACACATATACACACACACACACTAGAAACATCTGTAGGGCACCACAACACTCACATGCATAACAACCATACATGGCCAGTTAGATCACAGGCCCTAACCCACACACATGATGTCATCCACTGGTGCAGCCTAGGCCACTGACAAACGTTATCACCCCGTGCATATGATGATGCCTGTGCCGTATCCCTGTCATCCACACCATCTGTGCAGGGACATGCTCATATGGTCTGATGCACAGGGTGAACAGAATAGGGAGATAAGTGTAGATTACAATTGTTGTGTACTATTGACACGCAGCAGACATACCATGTAGTACAGGTTTAGAACGCATTGTTTTCTGTTCACAGTATGTGTCTTGGTAACAACAGTAAGAGCATGTTGATAATGATGTCCTGTTTCCCTCTTTCAGGTCTAGTTACATGTGCCATTGAGTGCCAGTGTTTGCAGTTTCCCATGTGTAAATGTGGACTACTCACAGGTATGTATGGTAATACCAGCATGCTATTCATAACTTCAACCTCACTGTTAGAAAGGCTGACATTCCAAACATGTCTACACATCTACTGATCCAGGAGCATGGGAGCTGTGTACTAAGCTACAGTGGCTAGAGACGTGACATCCATACCGGGTGACATCACAGGTACAGTTACATGGGGCGGGGAGTTTACATAGCGGTCTAGCCTGATGACAAGGGTAGAGGCCAGTTGATAGCTTGAGGCCTCACTGTGTAGCAGTAATACACATTCACATTACAGGATGAGAACACACACACACACACACACACACACACACACACACACACACACACACACACACACACACACACACACGTATTCGCACACATGTATTCAGACACACAGTAACATGCCCACACTCACAGGGTCAACGACACTGTAACACACACACACTTTATAGTGTTGAGGTGAGGACCCCTGCCTATGTGGTAATCACCATTACAGTACTGTGCACCCACATGATGCGACACATAGAATACACATATACAGGTAGTCAGTAATGCTTACGATTGACGGCATCAACAGGGTAGTAGATTGCTTCACCTGGAGGGGTTAGGGGTCCTATCTGTTCACTATGGTAACATACATCCTCACTCCATGGACCAGACAGCCAGACATACATACACATACACAGTGGAGTCCACAAGTGAATGCACCTATGTCATGCACATACAGATAGCTCACGTGTGTGATACACACCCCACCCCTGCCTATGTCTTCCTTTTTACACTGCAACAGTATACAGGAGTATGAGTAACAATTGGGATGTATTCCCTACCATACGTGGCATATATGGACACACAAGCAAACACACATGGCAGTACTGTGAATCAAACACCTGCTATCTTAAAATACGTATGATAGAGATGCAGCAGTATTGCCCACATTACAATGTGTACCGATGCTATATTTGGCAATTGTGCTGATATATGCACATGGGAGGTCTTAAGTGTTACAGGTGTCAAGTGATTTACAGTCAGTGACACTCTGACCGCTGTGTAGTTTGTATGTCTTCCCCTTCAATTAACAGAAACATAGCTTAGTGTTTGCACATGTTATGGTAGGATGGCTTGTGACACACCTGTGAGCTGTCTTCAGCAAACATCCATCTGCAAAGATGGCCCACCACTTAGTTATGTCCACACATCCGTCCATACCTGATGTACATCTTACCGTACTGTCAGTATATCACCATATACAGTTGGCAATGATGGGGCTGCATTGCAACTGCATGTTGTAGTAAGACACACGTCACCTGCAAACATCAGCTACTGCACACGCATGGTAGCTGAATGCACACCACTACATGTACATGTGTGTAGGTCCTACATTTCTGTCATTTAGCCATGTTTGTATGCATTGCAATTGGTGGACATGTGTGATGACATACATGACACATGGACTGTTGTATGATATGATAGTTGTCATGGGCAACCAGTACAGAGGGAATGTTAACTCAGTCAACATTGTTATCACACCTTATGTACTGTTAGCATTCAACAGCCATGGACCTACCTTCCATATGCATGTGTGTAATTGTTGTAGCCACCTGTCTGCATGAAGGACAGCAACAGCTAAGCTATGTGCATATGTGTTGTGTGTGTGTGTGGCATGTACATATCCACGGCAGGTACATGTATGTCATATCCAAACATGAGGATGTTTATTGGTGTACAGCAACAGTAATCTGTTACTGCTGTATATGACCCAGGGCCCTTGTTATGTGTACAGCTGACCTGGTTACGAACAGTGGTATCATTGCATTGCATAACACATGATGCAACTGTGTCAGTACATGGGTAGTCTGCACAGTTGATGTAGAGCTAGGTACAGTCCACTGGTCGTGGGTCACATGGTGTTGTACTGATATATGTTCTACCATATGTACAGATGTGTTTTGCTGGTCCAAGGACATGGCGATGTCTGAGGGCTACATCCTAGAATGCGGCTTTTGACACTGTGATCTGCACCTGCCACATCTGTGATGCCTTTTGAGTGTGTACTGGTCAGTACATGTGAGTTGCCTTCATGTACATGGGGATACCACCACCTGGAGCGGTCCATAATGGTGTTATGGCCCACATGTCTGCATCTGAGGTTTGCAGTGGTAGTGCTATTGTGCACAACTGAGCCTTCAGCCAGGTGTTCCTCACTGCACAGATGTCAGTATTCCCCATTGTTGTATCTACATTGGGCAGCTGTGATTACGAACGCTACACATCTAGCACTGTTTAGCATACACATACAATGCAGTTGTCCTCTAGGTGTCAGGGTGTTAACCTGGTTTCAGGACATTCGTCTGTGAATAGCACTATATAGGCGAAGTAGCCATCCTGGTAGGACATCATCACGGGTGGTATTAGTGTACCAGGATTAGATTGGTACATCTAAGGTGACGGACAGCACCAGACGTTGTGTAGAAGACCGGTGTCAGATATATGTAGTGCAGCATTCCTGCTAACAATGACAACTATCGACACCGGAGTCCATTACAATGTGTTGTTCACATCTAACTGTAATAGCATGGCCACTGTGCCCTTCCGTGTTTAGAATCAGAGTGCATACAAAACAGCCCTGTGCTACTAAGTGTGTGAGCATGCCCAGAATAATGTTGTGTAGATGGACACATAGTGCATTCCAAATGGCCGTGTGCTACTAAGTGTTTGAGCATGCCCAGTGACACGTTGTGTCGGTTATGTGCGTCTATGTGTATGGGCATGGCCACTGTAACCCTGTATAGCTATAGTAGTCGTCCAGTCAACAGATGGCCATACCCCACTTCAGGATGTATTCCTACACTGAACACACTGGTTCACAGGTATGTACATCGTAACTGCTAGCATCCATGTCGATGTCTGCATTCCTAGAAGGTCATATTGACAGTCTTGAAAGGTGTAGTGTCTGTGGTACAGCTCATATCTATGTAGTATTATAATAGTGGTCCATAGATAGGCAGTTGTCCTGATCACACCACTGACGTGTGTTTGTCTCCGTCTGCCTGGGGACAGAAATATGCTTTTAGACTGCTCACACTCCATACAATCCCTATAGCCGTCTTTTCCATTGCTGATGATGTCACCCACCTAGAAGTACACCTCTGGGAGCAGTGTGTCTCAGTAATCTTAGTAGCATGTTCTGTAACTGTGTAATGCTGTAGTGTGATAAGGTAATTAGGTCTGTGTTCTAATCCCAGCCTTGCCAACTGTGTGTGTATCTGTCTGCCTGGGGACAGAAATATGCTTTTAGATTGCTCACACTCCATACTATCCCTATAGCCGTCTTTTCCATTGCTGATGATGTCATCCACCTAGAAGTATGCCTCTGGGAGTGCTGTTTCCCAGTAATCTCAGTAGTGTGTTCTGTAACTGCATAATGCTGTAGTGTGATAAGATAGTTAGGTCTGTGTTCTAATTCCAGCCATGCCAACTGTGTGCGTGTGTGTGTGTGTGTGTGTGTGTGTGTGTGTGTGTGTGTGTGTGTGTGTGTGTGTGTGTGTGTGTGTGTGTGTGTGTGTCTTCATCTACCTGGGGACAGATTAATGCTTTTAGACTGCTCACACTCCATACAATCCCTATCGCTGACTTTTCCATTGCTGATGATGTCACCCACCTAGAAGTACACCTCTGGGAGTATTGTGTCCCAGTAATCTTGGTAGCATGTTCTGTAACTATGTAATGCTGTAGTGTGATAGAATAGACAGGTAGGTGTTTTATTCCAAGGCATGACAGGTGTGTGTGTCTGGCAGTCATATTCGATGTGTTGGTGTCTGTGAGTGGCTAGTTCCAGGATGTGTTGAGGAGCATGTTTTGTTGTTTTCCTATATAGTGGCCATAAATGTCACAATTGGCCAAGAGACTGGGTTGGCAAGACATACACATACATTCGGCAATAAATCTGGTGAGAAATGTCAGCAGCCCTAATCTTACCCTTAATATAGTCTGAACCCGTGTGATGCACAGAAACACACTTGCCTTGATATTAACACCAGTACATAATGCAGAAGGCGCATGTGGTTTCCTTTTTATTCTTGTCTAATGCTTTAGTGTCACGTGGTCTGCTGTTGAGATATATATTCTATATCTACGTATGTGTGTGTATATGTATATCTGTGTGTGTGTGTGTGTGTGTGTGTGTGTGTGTGTGTGTGTGTGTGTGTGTGTGTGTGTGTGTGTGTATATATATATATATATATATATATATGTGTGTGTGTGTGTGTGTGTGTGTGTGTGTGGACATTAGCACACATAAATCTACATGATGGAATACATGTCCTACACTGTTGAATGTCTGTGCTGGATGATCTGCATGTGATAACCTCAGATGCATGTATATCTGCCATGGCTTAGTGGTAAAGCACATCATCTGTAGTGTGCAGGGTCCCTAGTTCGAGCCATGCAGACACAGTTTTTTTTGTTGCTGGGAAGAACAGGGGACATCGAATACAGTGATAGTAAGGCTCTTTTAACCAGCTGTGTGCGGATCTGCATGACAGTAAGCAGTGGTTATTTTTGGGGAGGCTCAGTATGGGTCATGTAACTATGCATTAGAAGACAATACTATACAAACAAGGTGGAAAATAGTGAATCCCGTTTATCCCCAGGGTGTGATGCAGATCCCAAGAGTGTATGTGTATAGATAGTCGGGTGCAGGACTCGAATATAGGTGAAAGCATGGGGGAGGGATGCAGGCATACTGTACGTAGATTGGAGCCCTGTGTCTCGGGATTGCTCCTGCCTTAGCACGCCTAAGCTAGGGGTGTGTCTATACCTGCCTAGTACAATTGTGAGGGACAACAGCAGTAGGAGAGTAGTCAAGGTGAACAAGCTGGGCAAACAGGTGATAATTATCAGCAGATTACTGGCCCAGCCCAGCACCGAACACTACGATAAAGTGAGCAAGCACCATACGCTCAGGTTTTTCCACACTCTACACCACCGGTGTATACATGCGGGGAAATTTTACAAAACAATTCAATGAAATGAGAAGGGCTGCAGCAGGCAACATAGACCAACATGTGCAGGAGGCCGAGGGTGGTGAGGATGTGAATGCTGCCGAACAACCCTCAGTGAGGAGACAGAGAAGACTGTACAGACCCAGGGTAACCTACCAGGGGCTACATGAGCTGGAGATAGTGGAGCACTATGGGGTGGACAGAGACCTTCTACAGCAGATTGTTGAGCTGTGCTGGCCACACCTGACACATCGAACAGGCCGAGGGAAACCCATCCCAGTGGATACCAAGGTATGTGTAGGCCTAGGTATACTAGCCACAGGTACCTCCCAAAGCACAACTGGGGATATCATGGGGACCTCACAGGCATCTGCATCCAGAGTATTACACCAGTTCCTGGATGCCTTGTCACCACATGCCAGTAAGCACATACATTTCCTCAACACATGTGAGGTGTTGACCAGCAATATGCATCTCTTCCACCAAATGGCAGACTACCCTGGGGTAGTGTGTGCTATAGCCTGCATGCACATATGCATCAAAGCACCACCCAGTGAGTGGGTAGGGCCTACATTAACCGCAGGGGCATCCCCTCCATCAACTGCAAGGTCGTATGCAATGCCCAGGGCATTATACTGAATGTGTGTGCTGGCTGCCCTGGAAGCTATGACAATTCCAATATATGGCATCTGATGCAGCTCTACCACAGCTTTGCCAATATGGACATCCCCTACGGTCACCTGGTGGGGGATGCTGGGTACCCACTGGAGCCGTGGCTGATGACACCCATCAGAAATGCACACACACCTGAAGAACTATGCCATAATGAGGCACATGCACAGGCAAGACATATAATTGAGTGTGTGTTTGGGATGCTCAGGTCATGGTTCTGGTGTCTGGACACATCCGGTGGAGCCTTGCAGTATTCACCAGCTACATGCACCCAAATTGTTATGGTATGGTCTATGCTACACAATATGATCCTGCGGAAACAGCTGCAGCAGGAACAGCATGGGGCAGGGCCAGACAGCCCCCCACCAATGCCAAGGCCTGTACAGGCACAGAGTGACTCAGAGGAGGAACTACCTGAGCTGGACACAGTAGGCAGAAGGAGGCATGCCCAGTATGACCTGGCCTTGGCAAAGAGGCAACGCATAGCATATGCACTGACACAGTAGGTACCCAGAGAATGTCACCCTCTCTGACTCGTACAGGCAGTAAAAGGGATGCCAAACATGATGCTACCTGTGCTCAGCCATGCATAGGAAGTGCACTGTGTGCATCCGACATAGGCAGCCTTCCAGCACCATCCCCAGGTCTGGCACACCCTCAAGGTAAGTCAATCAACCTACCAATTGGCAGTTGTATTAGAATGTGTTGTTACCTGTAGCTATGGTATGGATGTGAGCATGCAAGGGAATTTGGTGGCCGAATGTTAAGGCAGCGGACAGTAGACATCCATAGTGACATCTGTAGCACATATCGGGATCACCATATTAGCCAGTAGTATGCAGGGTGTCCTAACCCACTGCGGGTAATGGGCTGAGCATCATGTGTGTCCATACAGCCCACACAAGTCTCAACCAGCTGGACAGGTGTTGACCAACACAGACAAATGCTGTACAATGGCCTCTGAATATGCCCAATGGATGACCCCCCCCCCCCACATACACCAAAGACAGACTATAGCAGGCCAGGCAGTTGAATGTAGGTTGTGAAGGCTAGGACATTGAAAACTAATATGTTGGTAATTAAAGCTAAGATCTGGAGTACACTGGTATGCCTCTAGCCAGCACAATAGGTAGGTCTACACACTGAAATGGAGTACCTGACATACCAGTACAGGAGTAGCAAAAGTGTACAAGTGTCAGCTGTGCTCCCCTTCCAACGTACACATGTAACAGTCAGGTGCACCCCCCCCTCGGTGCTGTATAGGAATGTGGATACAGTCGGATGTCCCCACATGCTGTGCAGAAATGTAGCAACAGTCAATGCCACATGATCGATGGATACCCTGCAGACACAGCATGCCACCTGTCAGTGTACAACGCAGAGATTGGCACCACAGTACAGACAACCTGGACATGTAACACATGCGATACAGTTGACCATACTGGGCATGCTCAAACACATGAAGGTATGATGGCAATGTCAGTCGACAACATGCGGAATGGTCATACTGGGCATGCTCACACATGTAAACACAAGACGGCCAGGTCTGCAAGTACCAGTGGTCCGGACATATCTGCCGGTACATTGCTATACTGTTGGATGACTGTGCTGTATGGTATGTGTGTGGTACTATCTAGTCTCTGTATATTTGCCATGGTGTATTGGTAATTCACATTAGCTGTGTGCGCAGGGTGTTGCTACCATTACTTGCAAAGGACGATTATTTGTTTGTGGCCAGAACAAGGCCATTGGATACAGAGTGAGTAAGGCACATTGCAGCAGTTGGGAGCAGTTGTGCGTGGGATTACATGGCGTTAAGCACTGCTGACCTCTGGTTACAGCTTCTTACACTTGTTTAGACTCCAAATTTCTTTAACAGTGCAATACTCGCATACTGGTAGCCAAACACGCTTACATCCGCTCGCTCCCTCACTTGCACATGCACCGACATTGGTGCTTGCATTTGTCACTCATGTTGGGTGGGTTCGATCCCTTGTGATTCCTATTACATTGGACTACATGACTACAGTATCGGTATGGCTGACCATTAGGCGATGGCATGGCATTCGACTGTACGGAATTGGCGGCCTGTCCAGTGAGTTAATCATATTATATGTGTGATCCTCATACAATCTGCTCCAATCTGGCTGATACATTGGAACCGATACTCTGCAATGCAGACAAGTAAATGTGTTTTGAGAACCACAACATCCATCTGCCGGGTCATGCTACCGCATACCTATTGTAGGTCTGCCACCTTTTAAATTGGCCGAGGTGAGACTTTAGGACTAACACCTGTCCCACTTTGCGTGGGACAGTCCCTCCTTAGGCGTATGTGTCATATGAAAATAATCTAGACATAGCAAATGTCCTGATTACAGGACAATATTATATTCTACATTTCTCTAATAGTTGCCTGTAACAGTTATTGTATATGCACTTGCTCCTACAGTACTTATTACCTTGATACGGCACTCTTGTCATAGATAGTACCCCAAAAAGGCAACCCCCCAATTCTCGGTCACCCACATCCCCCGGAATCTTTTTTTAAAGTTTTTTGTCTATCCGTCTAGCATGTCGAGGGATCAGTTGCTAGTGTCCTCTCCTGCTCAGCTGGTGAACCTGGGAATATTGAGGCAATGTTACAATTGCCTCATGTACACAGACAACCCTCTCCTCCTCCCACAAAACACAAATACATGCGAGAGATGCAACTATACGGCCAAACTGGAGGCTGAGCTCTCAACATAGGACTGGCAAGACCAGTCAGGAGGAGAAGGTTACCACACACACTATAGACCCAGTCTCACATAGTACCATTACAACCTCAAATCATACACATAAACACACAAAGACATACTCGGAGGCTCTGATCAAAAATCTACCAAAACAGCAGAGGCCACCAAAGCAGACACCCAAACAACCACCACCTCAGAACACAACACCTGCAACACATAGACCTCACAGTCAGAGTGTCAAACAGTCACAGCCCTTAAGGCCAAACACAATGCCAGACACACTAGTCATTGGTGACTCCATAGTCAGACACACTGACGCCCTCACCAGACTGAGTAAGGAGAAGGTCACAGTAAGCTGTCTGTCGGGCGCTAGAATCCGCCACATAACGCAAGCACTCAGGTCTCTCAACAGCAGGTACAAATATGACTCAGTCATTGTCCACGCTGGTGTAAACGACCTGAGATGTACCTCCTTGGACTACATGAAAAGAGACATTGAGGAGCTCTCTGATTATGTAGCCCAGGCAGGTATGACCCTGACCTTGAGCAGTATCCTACCTTCACCAAGAATGATGCCACAATACAGAGATAAGATGATCAGCTTTAACAATTGGCTTAAACACTGGTGTCATTCAAAGGGGATCCAGTATCTGTCTGCCTGGGATGACATGCTGGACAAGCCACGCTGCTTCGCAAGGGACGGCTTGCACCTGTCACCCTGGGATTCCGGATATTGGCAAAGGCTCTTGCCACCCCATAGTGCCTTTTTAGGCAAGGCTCAAATTCTAAACCTACCACCCTAGAACACAAAAAGGAAAAAACTAAGGGTAATGCTGCTCAATGCCAGAAGTCTAAATCTCAAAATGCACGCACTCGAGGCCCTTCTCAGTATGGAGAACATCGATGTCTGTGCTGTGACAGAAACCTGGTTCAAGGCTCCTGAGAGCACCCCAGCGATATCAGGTTTTACCTCATATCATGCTCCGCCCCAAAATCCGGACAATACCAAGAAAGGAGGGGGGTATCCATATTCATCAAGGACACCCACACCTCAAGACTGGTGGCAACGCATGATGCATCGGAGACCATCCAGGTGCAATTAACCATAGGCAAGACTGCTCTGCAATTTGTAGCATGTTACAGGCCACCCTCACAAACTCAGGAACCTCACATGGCCTTCCTGAAAACACTAGAGGATAAATGTATCACCAAACACCATCATACTAGGTGACTTCAATTACCCTAATATAGACTGGGAACACTACTCAAGCCCAAACACCCTAGCCCAAAAGTTCCTGGAATTCATAAACTCAAATGCCATGGAACAACTAGTCACCATCCCACAAGAGGAGATAACATACTTGATCTCATCATCACGAACATGGGAGCACAATGTTCAACACCGAAGTGTACCGCTCACTGGTGAGATCAGATCACAAACTAATCTCACTGGAGGTCTTCATCCCACCCCCACCTGAAATAAAAAAGACCACAGTAAAGAACTTCTCAAAAGCCGACTTCACACTTCTAAAGACTAGTGTGGTCTCCTTTAAGGCCCGAGCGGAAAACAGTACTCAAGCCGCTGAATCACTTACAAATGCCTTCTACCAGCACCTGCAGGACTGCATGGATAAGGCAATCCCAAGCAAAACAAAGACTCTTTGTACCAAAGGCAAGCGTCCAGTCTGGTGGACCCAGCCATAAATAAACTCTACAACAAAAGGAGGAAGCTACTACAAGATAGAGCAAAATCCTTAAAAGGTAAGACACCCTTGATCACTATAAGTAAAAAACTAAGAGCTCTCATAAAATCATCCAAAGCAAATTTCGAGAGAAAAATAGCTAAAGACTCAAAAGACAATCATAAGGCCTTCTTTAGCTATGTTAGAAACCTAGGAGGAAACTCCCAGATATGCTCAGAACTAGTTCAAAATGATGTGAAGATTACTGATCCTACAGACATTGCCAACATACTGGCTGACAGGTTCAGTGCAAACTTCTCCTCCCCAAAGGAGAGATATCTATACCAAACGATTTCAGCCCCCAAACATCTCCAGCCCAAGTGAGAACTGCTCTCTCCAAAGCAAAAACACAGCATCCATGGGACCTGATGGTGTCCCCGGCTGTGTGCTCCACGAACTCAATGAGGAATTAAACCCACAGCTAGGACAGCTGTTTAATCAAAGTCTTACCTCTGGATACATTGCCCAGGAGTGGCGCACTGCAACTGTGGTCCCACTTCACAAAGGCGGTGCCTCCACCGACCCTGGAAATTACCGCCCATTAGCTTGACAAGCCTTATCTGCAAAGCCATGGAGAGGATCATAATGGACATCATAAATAAAGACATAGGGAATTTGCAGACTTTGGATCCAACCCAGTTTGGCTTTGTCAAAGGCAGATCATGCCTTTTAAACTTGGTTGACTTTTTGAAACAGTCACCAAAGCCATTGATGAGGAAAGGCAGTCCATACAGCCTACCTCGATCTGGCTAAGGCCTTGATACAATACCCCACTCGGGTATCATTGAAAAACTCATCAGCTTAAATGTTAACCCATACATCACAAGATGGGTTGCAAACTGGCTGAGTGACAGAACCCACAGGGTCAGAGTTGCTGGCGCCATGTCAGACTCAAAGCCTGTCACAAGTGGTGTCCCACAGGGCTCAGTCCTGGGCCCTCTTGTTTGGCATCTACTTTTCCGAGTAAAAGCAAACACAGGAGGGTTATGGCTGACAAAGTTTGCAGATGACTGCAAACTGGGCCATAGTAGAAAACACATCTGACACAGATATCCTTCAGAAGGGTCTCACAGAAACGGATAACTGGTGCCAGAGCCACGGCCTAAAGTTAAATGCCAAAATGCATAGTCATACCCTTCGAAAAACAAGGTTACCCCTAGCTACCAAATAGGTGGCAATCCACTGAGCACAGAAGAAGTTATCAGGGACCTGGGGACCCAGGTTGATAGTAGTCTGTCATTCGACACCCATGTAGCTAAAGTAGTTAGGAAGACCTTCTACATTGCCCACCTTATCATGAAGGGATTCTCATCTAGATCAAGGGAGGTCATAGTCTCCTTTTACTCATCACTCATCAGACCAATGATTGAGTACAATGCCCCATTCGAATGTATCTGACCCGACACTTGCAGCAGCTGGAGAGGCCACAAAAGTTCCTCACCAAAAGGATAAAGGGTCTCAAATATATGTCCTATGCTGCCCGACTGAAAGAACTCCAGCTCTATTCAGTCGCCACTTGCTCAGAGGTGACCTTTGCCTAACATACAAGGCCATGTCAAACCCAGATTTAATGAATATGCTTCACCTCAAAAATCTAGATCCATCAGAGCCACAAGGCGGAGACTTAAACCTCGACACGGCTATTAATAGGACGTGCTGGAGGGATAGATTCATCACCCAAAGACTCCCTATGCTGTGGAACAAAATCCCGGTACATGTGAGGCAGAGCACCTCGCTGGCCTTGTTCAAGAGAAATCTTGACCAATGGATGGGAGATCGCAGATATACCCCAGGGATTACCTCAGTGTCACTGCTCGACAGAGGCACAGCAAAATAATGGGTATAGTTCCCCATACTAAAGGGGTGGCGTAAGCCACAAAACGATGGGCTAGGCTTGTAAATGCCCTTGGGCAGATAGCCTAGTATGAACCTATGAACCTATGAACCTATATATGACACTTCGATATGTTATGTGAAGTAGCATAAGCAACTTGACTGCTGCTAGACTAAGCTTTTATTTGTGCTAATACATATAGTTCTGTACTATGTACAGCTGTAGGTATGTTCTCACCTGGTACGTCTGACGTTTCTACAGAGCAGTTCCAACTTTGGCCATTTGGAAAGGTGGCAGCCCTATAGGGCCTATTTGTAGAGATGTCAGATTTGGCAAGGAAACACATACCCATAGCCAGTAGAAAATAGACTACGTCACTGGTTTGCATAAGTAAAGGTTATTCTTGTAGCATTATAGTTGCTAATACTGTTTTATGCAACCACTACAGACAATATATGGATTATTTGGCCTAAATCACAGGCCATGTGCCATAATAACATTTATTTTGCAGGACACAACTGCCCAAAGGGGACTGTCCCTCGCAAAAGGTGAACAGGTGCTAACCCCAACCTATTATGCTATCATCTACCTAAGGTAGTCGTCAGAATATGCACTTTCCATCACTAGCAGACCTCACATATGAATGGGAGAGAATGAACACTGAATCAGGGACACTGCATAACACCCTCAGGGACACATTTGGATGATTGGTACTATTAACCTGACACATTGACAGTCCCAGAGCATATGTATTCATACACATTTGTTGAGGTACATGCGGTTTATAACTCATACATGTTGTCATTAGTCATTACATGTATTCCGCCACCTGTCCACCTAATTTCACTAGTTCTGGAAGGGTTTAGTTGGGACTGAGTTAGATTCTGATTCATAATCACGGACGACCATGATAGTCAGGTACAGTTCACTGATATAGTCCCTATGTGTTCCCCCAATGGTTTACAGACTATCCAGTAGATGTGCTCTTAAGGTTTGGGAGGTATGGGCATCTGCTATACCCACATAGGAATATTAATTACTTCCACGGGGTGGGGCTAATACATCTCTGCCAACCAACACCTGCACACTTAGGCCCATTATTGCAAACCATAATTCCCCTACCTGACACTCCTCTACAGCACTCACCCTTACTGTGAGCGCAGCTGTGGTATGAACACACCCCTACACACTGCCCACTCTCCCCGTCTTGGGACACATGTCATACGCTTTGTCAGCCCATGTGTTATCAGACTTGCACAACCTACTGTTCCATGTACAGCTACATCCTGGTCGCATCAATCATTATTGGGTTGCCTAAAATGGAAATTTTTGGTGTCCCAAAAGGGACCCCGTGATCCATGTTTAAAGTGTAGACCTTGCAGATCTCTCACACTGGTAGTTTCCTGCCGGTGGTCTGGAAAGCGGCGGTGTATTTACCTTTATTGCGTGTCTGTATGTCTCACCAGCCTAGCTGGGAGGGGGGGGGTGTGGGAGGTAGACGTTAGTTTATTGGACCTCCCACTAACATATGCCCGGTCTGAACATAAGTTACCCGTAATTGCTGTAACATAACCTAGATATGTACATGTGTATATCTACAGTAACATATATATATATATA